>NW_007730684.1:21872-24626 GCF_000696425.1 Galeopterus variegatus
TTGCCTCCTTCTCAACCCTAGTGTAGAGCTAGGGCTAGGGTTCACAGACCCCTCAAACACGTTGTACAGCGTGGGGCACAAAACCCTCCACATGCAGGTCTATGAGCTAGGTAATAGGAAAAGGTCCTGGGAGCCGTGGGTGGAAAAATAATAGGCTTTATGCAGCCCCTAGTGGCTTCCCAAAGAGTCTCCAGAAGCGCCGCATACTCCAGCCTTTAGTCCTTTATACTTAAGTCCGTAACCCCAAACACCTTCAGGGAGGCAGAATCCAACCCCAGA
The DNA here is from genome assembly GCF_000696425.1 of Galeopterus variegatus. Lineage (NCBI taxonomy): Eukaryota > Metazoa > Chordata > Mammalia > Dermoptera > Cynocephalidae > Galeopterus > Galeopterus variegatus. The sequence goes on from NW_007730684.1 coordinate 22,152, forward strand.
ATGTGAGCAGCAGCATTAGAATCGCCCCCGTCTGGAATTTCCATACAGAAGATGGCGGCTGGGGTGGAAGAGAACATGCTCAATCTCATTAGAAAATGACGAGGAACACCTGGGCGCACGTGCACATTTACCTCAGATGCTCGGCAAGATTCTGAACATCTCAGGGGCCCTGACCATTTTCTTATACTTTCCCAACACTCAGCTTCCACCACCTCTAGGTATAGAGATCCTTGTGATTGATCCACTTTATTTGCCGTTCCCTTCGACAGGCTTGGACATGTATCCTGAGATGCCATTTCTCTTAGTTTGAATCTCATCTTCTTTAGCTCTGTGATATTATAAATATAGTGTTAAGAACCCATATAGTGTAAAGAATCCATGTTTATTTGGGGGTAGATAGGAAAAATAAAATATTGAAGAATTAGAAATTTTAGCCCAGAGCTACACAGATGTCTGAGCCAGAAATAACAAGTCACCGATTCTTTCTTCAAAATGAGAAAATGCATTTTTCTTGTCTTCAAAAGAGTTTCCTATGGGAACATGGATGCACGTAGGACTTATTCCTCACTTCCTGAAGTACATATAATATAGGGTTTTGTGTCAGTTATTCAGTGTTTATTGGACATCTACTCCAGTCAGAATATTGTCAGGCCGGAAAAAAATGTTCTTATCAGAAATTAACTCAGAGATAAAGCCTAAGAGCATTGTATATTTAAACAATCGGTTTAAGCAAATTCCTTAAGAAACAAACAAACAAACTACCAGCTTTTTTTCATCTACTAAGGTTGACTTCAATTCCATCTTTATATGACCCAAGAGAATAGATAATGACAAGATTGTAAGAGGGTGTTTCTTAGATTTTGTTAAGGCAAAAACTGGTTTAAAAAAAACCTAAGTAAACAGGAAGTTACTTACTGAGTAGAATGATTGTACTTTTCAATACAATCATGTAGTTTCTTAGTTTTAGAGACCACAAGTAGGAAAACATTCCACTGTAATTCATAAATTCTCTGCCTTTCCTATGGGGAAATAGAAAGCTTACCTTGGTTCCCAAACTTCAGTGATTAACAGAGTTTATAAAATAAAGACCTTCCCCACCCTTATTTTGTGCTTAAGATCCCAACTAGTGTAGAACTTTCCATTGGAATTGCTACATATTTTTTCTTCTTTGGTTCATTGGATATGAATTTTGGCCTGGTTTTGATGTTACTCATTTGTTGTTGGATCAGCTTTTACCACGTGGCTGAGGTTTTCTGTGTTGTTGTAATAATACTGAGTTGCACCATTGCTCTTCTAAAAAGAAAAGGAATTGAATGGAAATTAAGCCTAAAAAACCCCATGTTTGAGCAATGTTACACATCTGACTTGAACTGACAAGTGCAGAGCAGGGCAGGGCAGGGCATTTCTTGTGTCTGGTTCTTTGTGTCAGAAGCTCTGAGTTAGGAAGTAGTGAATTTTCCTATATTTCATACTCAGCACTAAAAAATGTGACCTAAGTCCTGAGTTGATCTGGTTTTTAAAAAAATATCAGCTCTAAAATGAAATGTTACTATATAAATGTTGTTAATTTTATTTTCACTGACAGCTAGAAGTAACAAAAAACAAAAAATAATTAAAACTCCAATTAAAGAGGATTTTTAACTTCTTAGAGAGACATGTTATGGTTCAGCATTTTGTTGAATTTTCCTGTTCAAATATTCTGCTTTAATCAGTCTTTGGAAAAACTTATGTTATCATTTTCTTTGAAAGTACTTAACTCTTTAAAGCATTCACTTAAAAATGCAAATGAGTCAGACATATAGTTGACACCTTGCTTTTATATGGGAAGTTCCACTGAAGATTTAAGTGTTGCCATAAAATGGGTATTAATATATTAAAAATGGAGTTTCCCAGAACATAAACTTGTAAATAGTTTTCTGTTCCCCCACCACTGCTCCCAAAGAGTGGAAAGTTGTTAGTTTTACTAATACTAGATAAATTTTAATCAGTACCCTGTTAGTATTAAATGGAATTCACATCAAAAATATGCTTTTTTTATTATAGTGTAAAAGTCTTTTTTCTTCACTTTAAAGCAAAAAGATCATTTCCAATTAAAAGTGTATAGAAAAAGAGTTCCATTATTTATCTATAACAAGTAGTGTTTCTTTTAGAATCTTTTATTGAATGCTTATTAGGTAAAATATAATATGAAGCTGATGAAATAAAGCAAAGAAAACCACATAACAACAACAACAACAGAAAAACCCCAAAATACTGTGTGTTAGAGGACCTTGAAATCTAAGGAAATTTTAAATTAAATATACTGATCACTTTTTGATATAAATATCAATAGTTTGATGTTCTCACACAAAGACATAATTGTCTAGGAGGCTGGATTATTTAGTGGAAATATCATTGCTTTTAAACCAGCATTAAAAAAAAAAAATGACTAGTGAAAGTAACCAAGCCCAAAAAATTTGATGTTGAAGTAGTTTT
>NW_007730684.1:24685-41740 GCF_000696425.1 Galeopterus variegatus
GTGTGTTAGAGGACCTTGAAATCTAAGGAAATTTTAAATTAAATATACTGATCACTTTTTGGTATAAATATCAATAGTTTGATGTTCTTACACAAAGACATAATTGTCTAGGAGGCTGGATTATTTAGTGGAAATATCATTGCTTTTAAACCAGCATTAAAAAAAAAAATGACTAGTGAAAGTAACCAAGCCCAAAAAATTTGATGTTGAAGTAGTTTTCTCATGGTTCACACCCATGAAATAGCTTTGTCATGATTTTATGTTGGCAAGCGTTTCATCAGCATCATAATGAGCTAAGGAGATAGAAATTGTAAACTACATCAACTTTATTAGCCATTTTTTTTTCTTTTAAGTAGTCTAGTTTGGGAAAGTAGTATCAGAGAGCTTACAAAACCTCAGTTTAATATTTTTAGTAAATATTTGGTAATTACAGGATTTCAGTTAAGAAAATGACTTGAAAGACTTTGATTCCTTTATGTTCACAAATTACTATTTTTCAGAGAACAAACTTGAGACATAGTGAAATGCTTTCCGTGCATCAATCATATCAGTCAGAGAGCTTACAAAACCTCAGTTTAATATTTTTAGTAAATATTTGGTAATTACAGGATTTTAGTTAAGAAAATGACTTGAAAGACTTCGATTCCTTTATGTTCACAAATTACTATTTTTCAGAGAACAAACTTGAGACATAGTGAAATGCTTTCCGTGCATCAATCATATCAGGTCAGTTCTCATGACAGCTCTATGACATAGGCAAGCTTATCATCTATATTTTATAGTTGCAAAACTGAAACTTAGGGAGGTTGAGCAACGTGCCCAAGATGGCACAACTGATGGGGGTGACGTGGGGAAATGGGCAGTGCAATTCTCTGTACCATGTTTGCCCTGCCTTCAGTGCCTGTATCCATGGCAGCAGGAGGAGGGTGGAGAAGAGTGGCAGGTGCTCTGTGAGTGTGTGTGTGTGTGTGTGTGTGTGTGTGTGTAGGAAAGGGGGTGCTATTCAATCTATGGACTAATGAACATACAAACACAGGTTGGCAGAAGATCATGGAGGGAGTAGAATGCCCACGGTAAGAATTTTGAATCCAATTTTACAGGCAAGGAAAAGGCAGGCCTAGGCTACCTCTTTTTTATTATAGATTTTAGAATAAAATCTGGAGACTTTATTCTAGATTTGGGACTCAGTCTCTGGTAGTTGAGAACAAATTAAAATTGGTCAGCAGAGACTTTGGCTAGAAATAAGCACTCATTTATTGATTCAATGGTTCTAAAAATGGCCGGTTTTTACTGGGTGAAATCATATGTCCTTGAGGCTGGTGTACTTTTAAAGAGTATATGCCTGCTTGAAAAAGTTTACCAGTTACCATTTCTATTTTGAAATAGTACATTAAAATTAAACTTTGTTCTATCTTACTCTCATGTAGAATACTACACAAACAAAAAGCATCAAGTTAGTAAAGTCTTAATCAAATGGTAATTAAGAAACATATAATATTTGAAAGATGTTTTCAAACTTACTTTGTAGCTAAAAGTGCCATAAATTAGAAATATGAAAATAAAGTAGAGTGGTATATAGAAAGCAAAGAGCTTAAGCTTTTTTTTCCTTCTACATTTATGGTTCTGTCTAAACAACAAATTCATTACCCTTTGTCACTTGGATGGCTATATATTTTAAATTTTTCAATGTAAAACTTAAATTACACTTAATATTAGATAACCACTTTTCTCTAAAAAATGTTAACCTAGTTTACCTTGAAAATTTAATGTAAAAGGATTATAAAATAAAGTTTAATCAAATAACAACTTGAAAACAGGGAAGATAATGTAAAAAATCTAAAATCCCTGTGTTAATATGCTTGTTGTATTCATAACTGCAAGCATTTATTTACATATTAGAATGAGAAAACTGGTGTAATTGCCCTATTCCCACATGCCAATATCTAGAGGTTTTTTGGGGTTTTTTTTGGCAGCTGGCTGGTCTAGTTTTTTTTTTTTTTTAATTTCTTCCATACACTTGTTCAAATCATTAAATATTTAAAAATAAAAATATCTTTATTATATTGTTATAAAGATAGTATATAATCATGGACAATATGAGTAATATAGGAAAGTACAAAATGGAAGAATAAATTACTTAAAATCTCCATACTCATAGATAAGCACTCAGTATTTTTATGAACAATTTCTGACATCTTTTTCTGCATATGTAAAGAGGATAAACAGATATACATAATTCATATAAATAAGGTCACTATATCTTTTAAACTGTTTTTTCATTCAACACTTATAAATAGCAATTAAAGTATTTTCATATAAAAATTATGCCTTCACAATACATTAATTTATTTCGGTAATCTTGTACTGATAGACATTCAGTGAATTTTCATAATTTTGATAATATAAATGATGCTGCAATGAATATATTTGGCCTATTTTTATTGCACCAGTTCAATTACCTGTTAAAAAAATACCCAAGATAAAATTGCTGTGTCAAATAGAATGCACATTTTAAATTTGAATCACAATGTATTTAACATTTATAGCTGTGGAAAGAATCAAACGCACAGACATAGGGTTTAAAAATTGTACTATTTCAGTTTTGTAGTCACAAATATAATTACATTAAAATATCCTCACAAGCACATAGAGACAGGGACTTTGAAATTAATGAATAATTCTGCATTTATTCCTAGAAATTAACTTTGGTCTAGTTTTAATGTATGCATTCTCTTTGCTATTTTTTTCTATTGCTTATCTTTTCATTACAATTCCAGTAATAAAAGGCCTAGATAATTTTTCGAGTGTATCTGTATGGTCTCTTAAATGAAATTAAAAAAAATATATATTTAAGAAATTCCAGAACACTTCAAGTCAAGGTCATGTTCAGAGGAGGCTTAAAATTTGACAAATATGTTTCAGAAATGAAAACAATTTTGAATATTCCTCTGGGTGATTTAGCCACAGATATATTTCATAATGTTGCCTTAAGTTCAAATTCTATTTGTCAGATTTTTGTGTTTTAAAGTCTCACTTTTGCAGCTGCAAATGATAACCTCTCAGCTGCTCTGATGCATTCATGGGAGTTGTACATGCTGAGGTGGGCTGCCAGATAGTCTGATAAATCATCATTTGGTATGTGAGGGCTAAAAAAATCATTTGTAAGCATTCTGCAAAACAACTGAAATAGACTTGAGTCCTGATTATTATTAATATCTCATTTGTTCATTCCTTCTTTTCCCCTGCTCAGACATTTACACCCAATTACAATTGGGTGAAGGGAAAGGAGCATTAGCTTTAGCTTCAGCTTCAGATATTATGCACTAAACAATATTCAGCTCTCAGTAGGTCGTAGTCTTAAAAGTTTTACATCATCTTACCTTAGTTTTCTCACTCACAAAAGACAGATCAGAGCTACTTCCTAATAATAGTTTTCTTTTACTTACCAATTAATTATTTGATTTAAGGATAAGCATTTTAGTCTAGTCAGTTATTTTCATAAACATTGTCTTCAAACCCTTCACACTTTTAAAAATTAATTAGGACCATAGTGCTTTTGTTTATATCTACCAATATTCATTACATTAGCAATTAAATCCAAGAAGTTTAAAAATACCTATGCATTAATTTATTTAAAAATAGTAAGCATAATAAACCTATTATATATTGAGTTAAGTTACATATTTTCATAAAGCTAAATATTATTCTTCAAAACAATGAAGAGTGGCATTATATATTAAACATTTGTAAATCTCTTTATTGACTTTAATAGAAGACACCTGGAATTTCTAACTGTTTTTGTATTCAGTTTGTCAACATATGGCTTTTATGAAAGTATATGAAGAAAATCCAGTCTCACTCAGATATGTGGTTGGAAAGGGAAGCAGTATTTTAATTGTACTCTGATAATTGTAAATATTTTTGACATTACAAAAACTAGATAAATGGTTGTCTCTTAAAGATTAGTTGCTGTGTGGAATCTGAAACCATGTTGGTGATATATGTTACCTTAAAATCCATTGGTCTGTCTTGCATTTTCAATGGATCATTTACCTATGCACAACTTGCAACAATATCATTGGTCATTTGTACAATATTCATTCACTGAGTTAGGTAGATTTTCCAGATGTTAACACATTTTATTATACAATATCAAAAAACAACAATAACTAATGTCACTACTGACCTCACCTGAAAAATCTCTAAATATTGGGAAAGTGAAGGAAAATGGTCAGGGCTCCTCAGATGTTCAGAATTTTGCTGAGCATTTGATGTAAATAGGCACGTCTGCCCAGGTGTTCCTTGGTTATTATCTAATGTAATTGCACATGTGCACCCAGGTGTCCTGGGTTATGACTTAAGTATAAAGGATGAGTGGCTCTGATACACAGGGTCCCCCTACCCCCAGGATGCTCCCCGGGGGTGGGGGGCACGGGGAAACTGCTACTGAAGCTGAAGGCTGTTGCTGCTAAGGCCCCCAGGACCCTCCGGGAGGCCAGTGCCACTGCAGCTGGAGGCTGCTGTAAGCTGCTGCTGCTGAGGACTGAGCTTATGTGGTCTGCTAACAGCTCCCAGGATCTTTCCCAGATCTTTACCCATACTTTACCTAGTGTGGATTTGTGTGTGAGGGGTCTGGTGACCCAGTCTGTACAATGGGTATGAAGGATCCGAGCCCTAGCCCTGACAATACAAATGGAAACTTAGTATAACTAAAATAATGAAACGTTTTGGCTTTAGTTATGAAATACCTAGCCACACAATTAGCATAGCTATTACCTCAACCCGATAATTGGCGTAGTCACGTAGCTTTACAGGTTTCAAGTTCATAGCAGTAACAGGTACAAATTTCCCAAAGTTCTAATTTTTACTTAAAAGCTTGAATTTTAACAAATACTATCTGGTGTTTTCATTTAAGTGACAGGATCACTTCATTTCTGGGAAAATATCTGCCACATATCCTAGTTTAAAGAGCTAGAGTTTATCGGTTGTTCTTTTAAGTAAAAATAGTGTTCAAGTAAGAAAACAGTGGGTTCATACACAAATAGAGCACAATTTTATTTTCCTTTAGATAACCATACAGATGTATGCGAAGTGCTTTATATGTGCACTTCCTGTTTCACCACAGAACGGTAAAAAGATGTGCACGATTTAAGAAACTATCTACTTCACAAATAGGTTAAAGTGAATAAAATATTATATACATATGCCCTGCCTTATATTTAATATATTAATGCCTATTACATACCAGTGATATAACATGTACGATTAGTCAAGAGCAGAATCTTTCTAGTCAGTCAGATTAACTCTAACTCTTCCCCTTTCTAACTCTGTGAATTCACATCTCTTAAACTTCCTGAGTCTGAGTTTTGTCAACTCAAGGTGCTTATAATACATACATAATATATAAATATATAATATATAATGATAATTAAAGATAACATTACCTGCATCATACAGACATTGTGAGGATTAAATGAATACACAAAATTCTCAGCATAGGAAGCACTCAGTATTTGGTATAAAAATAATAAGATTAAAAATTATTTGCCTGGAGGCCAAACCCATGTCTCCTGGCTTCATGTTCAAGAATCTTCTCGGTGTCCTAGGCCCCGTCTTCTTCTAATTTATGTGGCAACTAAAACACACAAAGATGATACCTTATTTCAGGTTGGTTAGTGGTTTTCTCTCCATCAATCTGAGTTTTCTTTCTACTAATATGAGTTAGTTTTTGAGTGTGAAATTAGATCTTTCCTTATCATTTTGATCATTGTACTGCATTCTGAACAGAAGACAAATGCACTTTTAAATACCTTTGTAAGCATAATTGAATGTTTTTTTGAGTCCATTAGTCATGACACCTGTCTGCTAAGGTTTTAGCAAATAGCTCATTCTCATTATCTGCAAAAGAATCTCTTATGTGAGATTTCTTTTCTTTTTTTTTTCTTTTTTTCTTTCTTTTTCTTTACCAGACGCTCCTGTAGTTATTCTTATTGCCTAGAGGTAAAAAAGTCAATTATCACTTTATACTCTTTTCATATCCATAGTTGCTTCAAATTGTATATAGTTAGAAAAATATCGATCTTTTAGACTGAGTATTTCCATCAGATCTGATTATAGTAGATGCTCTTATTTTTCATCCCATATAGTATAGAGACAGCTGTATTGGCCCTGGTATTTAGCGTAGTAGAGTTAAAATAATAATGACAATAACAACAGCAGCCGCAATAGCAGCAGCAGCGATGAGGCACCATCCCTGAGTTTGCCTCTTTAATCTTTTTCTCTGTGACTTTTTGCTCAGAACATTTACTTAAAACTATAATGGTGCATAAAAGAATCCATGATCACATGTTAACATAGTGCCAAAAAATGTTCATTTTAAATGGACTGGTATAATGAAGATAGATCATTTATAATTGCTATTAGTTTTGGCCTTTTTCATTACAAGTTGTCCATACAAACTTTCTTAAAATGATCAAGATTTTAATACACCATTTATAGCCGAGGTAGTAGAGTCAGGTGCAAAAACATGCTCCTTCAGGATATCTGTACAACAAACATTCTGTTCAATCAATGTGTCTCTGAACATTCTCTATGTATCTTGAAGGGGGAAAAAAAAAACTGCTACTTTTTTTGATGTTATTCACCATGCAACCATTAAGAGAAAACAATATGATTTCCTTTGTTACTGTCTATTTTTAATTTTGTTATAGAGAAAATAAATTCTGAATCTATTTCATGAGTAACATTCTGTTCAATCAATGTGTCTCTGAACATTCTCTATGTATCTTGAAGGGGGAAAAAAACCCTGCTACTTTTTTTGATGTTATTCACCATGCAACCATTGAGAAAGAGAAAACAATATGATTTCCTTTGTTACTGTCTATTTGTAATTTTGTTATAGAGAAAATAAATTCTGAATCTATTTCATGAGCTCCTTTTTATGTATGTAAGGGATGAACTAGATTAAGTCTAGACAAAGTTGTATTAGTCAGCCAGGTAATGTGGGTTTGAAGTGGGATAGATTTACAATAGATAATGTTTTAAAGACAAAAACATCTTGCACTTTTAAGGATTCTGCATTTAACTTCTGTCATCATTCTTTTACCACACTGTTTCTCCTTCCTCTTAGTAGTGTCTGGTCTTTTGTCTGTGCAGACATTTGTTCTGCATAATCATGGCTGGAAAGAAATAAAAAATAGTTTGTGAGGTTTTCTTTTATAACAAAATTGTTACTGAATTTTTATGCATATGTTTTTAGCAATAAACCTTAAAAATGAAAAGAAGATAATGTGTTTTTCTCTGTTAACCATTTCCTCACTGCAAAAGATATTTCTGTAAATTTCAGAATGCAGCTAAAAGGTGATGTGTGAGTGATGGGAACATTTGTTTTTTGACTATCCTCATATTGGGTTGTTCTTTTTATCTAAAAATGATCATTATAGTGAAATTTAATATTATATTTTATTAAAACATGTGCATACACGAAAGAGAAAATAAATAGCAGTGCGTAAGATAGGTGACAGGTTGATAGGCATATTGAAAGAAGATAACATTGGCAATGTTATGTAAAATAAGCAGTAAAAGGAGTGGGACAAAATAAGAACAGCCATGTGTTGCTTTAGGATGTTTTTGTCAATGACAGACCACATTGCATGCATGATGGTAGCCAGAGCAAGAGGCTACGCCATATAGCCTAGGTGTGTAGTAGGCTATGGCATGTAGGTTTGTGTAAGTACACTCTATGATGTTTGCACAATGATGAAATCACCTAACGGTGCATTTCTCAGAATGTATCCCCATTGTTAAATAACACATAACACTATGGAGGTTTTGGCCTTGAACCAAATATAAGTTGTCCACTTTCTCTTTCCCAGACTCCTTTACTATATTATCCTTCTCTAGCCAATCTTTCTTCTCTTTTTCTTTTAATGAAAATGGTAGATATTCATGGGCAACTATCTATCTAAAGAATATAAAAGACTGTATATACCATGTAAAATGAATCACTCTTGCTCTGTAGATTCCCGAATAAGTCCTCTGTAGCACTTCCTCATGTATCTCACCCAGTCTTGCACTAATCAAGACTTGGAACTGGGCCATTTTCTCTCTTACTGCATACTTCTTCCCCATTATCCGATCCATGTTCATGAATTTACAACTTAGCATTCAGATGATTCCTGAATTTTTGTTGAGATTACATTGTCTGATTTTATACTAAACCTGAAAAAATTGTATATCTAAAAGGCACCACTAGACCAGAAAGTCCAAACATGAACTCGTAATCATCACTTCCGAACCTAGACCTCTCCAAGGTAGGCTTCTCTATCTCCACGAATGGTATCATTTAGTACTAACAGACATTGTCCCTGACCCCCACTTTCTCTCACTCACCACTATATTCAATCAATTGCCAGTCCTATTGATTTTACCTCCTAAATTTATCTTTAATTCATCTACTTTTCTTTATTTATGCCATCAGCATCATGTTAGCCCAAACTACTCTCATCTGATACCGCTTCATTGACCATTTCCTAAAAGTTCTGCCCACTCCATGCTACCCCCCATTCATCTGTGCTATGTGTAGCAGCTTGAGACATCTTAAAATCTGAATCAGATGATGTCAGTCCTTTGCATAAAAAATTTTTCATTTCCCTTAGCATAAAAATAATAATAATAAAAGTTTTAAACAGCTCAAAAAGAGACACAAGTTCTGGTTTCTTTGTAACTCTCCAACTTTATTTTCACAGCTCTCCAGTTTTGAGCTGTAGCCACATCATCTTTCTTGCAGTTCCTGATGGTGTTCTACTCTTCTGCTCCATGGCCTTGCACACATTGCATTCTCTGCCTGGAAGACTTAACTCCTGATTCTTCCTCACTTCTTCAACAGACAATCTTAAGAGTTGGATTAGTCACTGTGTTTTGCCTTTGTAGCAATTATCACAGTTTGTAACATATTTGTATTCATATACAATTATTTATTCTCTAATGTATTTGTCTTAGTCTGTTTGTGCTGCTCTAACAGACTAACACGGACTGGGTGATTTATAAAGACCAGAAATTTCTCATTGTTCTGGAGACTGTGAAGTCCAAGATCAAGGTGTTGGCATCTGGTGAGGGCCTTCTTGCTGCATCTTCATATGGCAGAAGACAGAATGGCAAAAGAAACAAACACTGTGTCCTCACAGGGCAAAGAGTGGAACAGCAAACTAGCTAAATACTGCGTGGAGTCTCTTTTTGAAAGGCCTTAATACTACTAATGAGGGAGGAGGCTTCATAACCTTATCATATCTTAAAGGGCCCACCTCTTAGTACCATTGCACTGGCAATGCCTGAGTTTTGGAGGAGATACATTCAAACCATAGCATTCTACAGTAATGGTCAGTAAGCTTTATGAGACAAGAACATAGAGTCTACTAGTTTAGAGCATAGATTCTGGGAGCCAGAAACAAAGTTCAAGTGCAAGCTCTATTGGATGACTATAAACAAGTTACATAATGTTTATGGATCTTTGTTTACCTGAAATATTTAAAAACTCACTTGAGAAATAATTGAGTTTATACTAAATACTTAGAATAGTACAAATCACATAGTAAGTATCAAATAAATATTAGCCATTATTATTTGTTTTTGCTTATCATTGTTTCTGTGACAGTGAGAAGAGTACCTGGGACATAGTAGGTGGTTAACAAATTTGAATTTATGATTCTTATTAAAAAAGACAGGTTTATTATTATAGCAATGAAAAAAAGAAAAAATGGATAAAATTACTAAAAAAATTCTGGCAAGACATCGTGAATAAAATATATGAAGTACAAAAAAGAGTTTTAAGATTTCTTGACTAGTAAACTAGTCATTGGTTATTATAGCAATGAAAAAAAGAAAAAATGGATAAAATTACTAAAAAAATTCTGGCAAGACATTGTGAATAAAATATATGAAGTACAAAAAAGAGTTTTAAGATTTCTTGACTAGTAAACTAGTCATTGGCGTTTGGTGAAGATGATATATTCAGAAGGCAACTTTTGTTTAGGGGAGAAGATATGAGGTGAAATTTATTTGGATATTATTGATTTTGAAATGGCAATAAAAAGTCCAATTGATATGTGTTACTGGCATCTGAATCTGTGGATGCAAGGTGGTGAGAAAGAGTTCAAGAGTGGTGGCCAAGTACATAGAGATTTAATTGAAGTCACATGAATTTGTGCTGTGGTGGAAACATCTAACTGTTAAAAGATACCCTTGTCCTCTTTCTTAAGTGGCAATAGAATAGGAGCTGGGCACAAGGCTACCTAGCTCAACTCCATTTTTCCTCCTTCCTTCAGTTTGCCATTCTATTGGCAAAAACTTATTAACACGGTTCTTCCATGTTCTCTCTTCTTGCATCTTGCTGAAAGTCACTGCTATCGGCCCAGCCTAGGCCATACATCAAGGCTCTAGGAATCACAGAGCAATAAAATGAAAGGAACATATATCCATGGTTAATCAACCACCTGGCAATCTGCTATGCTTCTCTTGAACTTCTGCATAAGAAAGAGAAATAAATTTTCTCATTATTTCCTTTCAGTTACTGAATTTGGAATCTCTTCATTACAGTAGATTGGTCTTTCCTACTAACACTGAAGGAAAGTGTATATTTAAAAGAAATATATTTCCTGGTTCTGATACTTGCTGGTGCTGTCACTTGGGATAAATGACAATCTTCTCGATTGTATTTCCTGTAAAATGTGACAGTGATAACTGTCGGAGTTGTTTACAGATAACATATGTCCATCACCGAACCCTGTGCCTGGCCTAGAGTAGGTGAGCACTAAATATAGCAGTTATTATTACTGTAGTCCTATTTCAACTTCTCTTTCTTCTTGAAGAAAATGTAAAGTGCATATGTGGTTACATATACTAATGATAAACCTGTCATTCTTTTGATCATTACATGGCATGCCATTTACTTTTTGTCTTAGTCCATTTGGCTTACTGTAGTCCTATTTCAACTTCTCTTTCTTCTTGAAGAAAATGTAAAGTGCATATGTGGTAACATATACTAATGATAAACCTGTCATTCTTTTGATCATTACATGGCATGCCATTTACTTTTTGTCTTAGTCCATTTGGCCTGCTATAACAGAATACCATAGACTAGGTGACTTATAAGCAACAGAAACTTATTTCTCACAGTTCTGGAGGGTGGGAAGTTCAAGATCAAGGGGATGGCGGATTCAGTGTTTGGTGATGGTCCACTTCCTGGTTCATAGATGGCATGTTCTAGCTGTGTCCTCATATGGCAGAAGGGCTGAGGCAGCTTTTTGGGGTCTCTTTTATAGGGGTACCAATCCCATTCATGAAGGCTCCATCTCCAAACACCATCACACTAGGAATTAGGTTTCCACATATGAATATTAGGGGGACACAAATATTCAGTCTATAGACTTTACAGTCAAGATTTCCCAGAGAAGCAGTGTATTTAGGAAAAGCAATTTACATGATGTAGAAAGTTCAACATTCTCATTACCATATTTTACGTTAGAGATGCATTTTTATTAAAAAAAGATTTTTAAGATGTCATATATCTTATATTCAAAATGTATTTTAACTAACATACAATATTGTAAAAAACAAAGAAGTAGCTTGCCTTTGCAAACTAATGAAGATAAATTTTCACATAAAATATATGAATTTCATTGTGAATAATAATATTTATAAAAATCTGCAATTAAAAACAGGTAATAGTGATTTTTTTTCTGACTTGAGCTTGGTATATTTTACATATTAAATTGTAGTTTGCAAATTTTAAGAATAGTTTGTTACTTCATTCTTGAATAAAATGAAGGGAATATTTCATTTGAATTTATTTGAAATGTTATTTTATTGAGACAGTAAAAGGCATTAATAAAATATTTCTCCCCCTTGATAGTAGCATACAGCCTCCTTTATTTTTTTTCCCCGTAACAGAAGAATATGTTTCCTTCTGACTGAAGTAGCGTCATGTTAAAGGGTATATCAAACATTACAGATATTTTGGGCCGGCCCCGTGGCTCATTCGGGAGAGTGCAGTTCTGGTAGCACCGAGACCACAGGTTTGGATCCTATATAGGGATGGTTGGTGCGCCCAACCAGTTGCGAACCCTTTAGTGGTCAAAAAAACAAAAAAACCCAACAAAAACATTACAGATATTTTTAAGGAGTTCTTTGATGTGGATAAAAACTAATTTAGAAATTTTAAGGCTTAGCTTTACAAATTGAATACACTATCTTTACAATGAGCAGTACTAATTTTCTTGACCACTACCACTCCGAAGACTACAAAGTAGGTACTGAATGGCTTTGTTTTTATTTAGCTTAGTTTAAACCATTTTTAAAACACTGATGATTGAGAAAAGCATTTAGGATATGGGCTTGCACTTTGATGGCATTCCCAGCGAAATGCGTTCTCATGTCTGTGAAGACTGCTGTGCAAAACTACTACTCCAACCAGAGAATCATACTCATCTTTAAAAGATTGAAGAATATACTGAAACATAAGAAGTGCAGGGAGTGTTCAAAAACAATGTGTCAAACATATGCCTGTCACTATAAAAATGAGGGCTGAATTTAATATAATTCCTCTGGGATTATTAAACATAGAAACAGATGTATATCAGGGTTTTTTAAGTTTTAGTGATGTTTGTACACTTTTGGCAATAATGAAAATATAAAATATGACTACGTTGATAATAATCACAGCTCACTTTGAGTTATTACTAAATATAAGATAGTATTCGAAGATTTTTAAATGCTGCATCCCATTTACTACTTACAGTAAAGCTTTGAGACTTGTAATGATATTACCCATATTTTACGGATGAAAAAGCCAAGGCTGAACGAAGTTACATAACTTACAAAATATCGAGGCAGCTGGCACTGCCAAGAATCTACATAGGTTTGTTTGATGCCAAAAACTATTTGCTACACTGCTTGATATTAATTGGCGGCTGTGGTGTGTGTCTGCATGCACATGTGTGTATGAGCACATGTGTGAGCACGTGTGTGAACACGTATGCGTGCATCCTTGAACACACCCACTTTAAGCATGCCTGGAGTGTTCATCTACATGGAATGTTTTTGGGGTGAGTCAGTATAATTTTTTTCTTGCTTTGGGAATACCCAGATTAGGTGTTGTTATGTCTGAGCATTTTTAAGTCGCAGTGCTTTACTAGATTAAATGAAAGGTCTGCTAGGCCCAGTGGGAATCTGGAGCATATTATAAGCACAATACCCACTGGCAGCTTCTGCCAAAAGCTACTCAGGAATGCACGTTGCCTCAGCTTTCCCTTTTTAATGAATCAGAGAGAAATTAAGTTAGGAATACCAGAAGAATAAATTATAAACATCAATAATGATTCTGATGAGAATTTTCACTCTGGGATCTAGCTTCTTCTGTCTAAAAATCATTTATTTTTTAATATTTTGTGCTTTTTTCCAATTTGGAGAGCAACAGACATAACTGTAACAAACACAATAATAACAGCTAATGTTTAATAAGTGCTTAGTATGTGTCAGGTAGCATTCTATGTTTTTACATGGATTAATTCATTTCAACCTGAAAGCTATTTTATGAGGTATATATTATTACTATTATCCCTTTCTAAAGAAGGGAAACACTAGGCAGCACATGGATCTTTAGTATGTGTCAGGTAGCATTCTATGTTTTTACATGGATTAATTCATTTCAACCTGAAAGCAATTTTATGAGGTATATATTATTACTATTATCCCTTTCTGAAGAAGGGAAACACTAGGCAGCACATGGATCAGTAATTTACCTAAGGTCCTATAGCTCATACGTGGCAGAGCTGTCTCCTGAATCCAGGCAATTTTGCTGCATGCACTTGTAAACTACTCCATGCTCCTTATTTTGACTGGCTTATTGGAGAGTTTACCAAAATGGCTCATTTTGTAGAAAGACTAATAAGAGAGAAAGAACCAAATTACCAATATCAGAAATAAAAAGAGGAACCTACAGATATCAAAAAAGGTGAAAAAATACTATCAAATATTTGTATCAATAGACTTGACAACTAAATTTTTCAAAAACCACAACTTAGCTTGAATAACAAAAGAAGAAATAATTAATTGTCATCTTTATATTAAATAAATTGATTATGTTATTTAAATTCTTCCCAAAAAGAAAACTCCAGGTTCACAGAGCTTCATTGGTGAATTCTTCCCAATACTCTCAGGAGGAAATCATATCAGTTTTACCGAGATAGTCTCAGAGAACAAACAAACAACAAAAAAAGAAAATAACATTTTCCAACTCGCAATGAGCACAGCATAACATTAACATTAATATGAAGCAAGGTCATTACAATATAAAGAAATTACAGACCAATCTTTCCAATGAACATAGATAAAACAATGTTAAACAAATTGTATCTAGACACATGCAAAACACATAGTACATCAGACAAGTGTGTTTTAACATTTGAAAATCAATTAAGATAATTCATTATGTTAACGTGACAAAGGAGAACATTCAACACACACTTAACGATTTAAAAGTGTTTGCAAATGAGAAATAAAAGGGAACTGATAAACGGTATATACAGAAAACTTCATAGCCAGCATTAAAGTTATTGTCCATTGTTGAAAACTTTTCGCCTAACATTGGGGAGAAAAGATGATGACCTCTATTATCTAGCCTAGAAAACCTGCAGGCAATAACTTCACTCTGTGCAGTAACTCGGAAGCACATGAGTACAACCCACTAAAACAAAAGTAAATGTACCCCCCACTCAACTTCCTCTTGGCAGAACCCAAATATTCCTGCAATCACTTTGACAGCATTTTACACAAGGTGAAGTGTGAGGAAGATTAAGAGAGAGTGAAGAGACATGGTCCTCTTAACCAATTAAAGGAAAAATAACTTACTTTTGCAAATTTTCCAAAAACATATGGCCATGTGAACCCACTGCTAGGCCTCTCCCAGGACCTTGGAAGGGACCTGCACAAGGAAGTGCCCCTGAAGCTTAAGCTTTATTTGCTTTGCTGTTTCATGCTCCACCTCTGCTTCCTCTGCTTTTGTTCAATCATACCACACACACACACACACACACACACACACACTAATTGCATGGGTATAAACAGTACTTTTTGTGCTTAAGTAACTTTTCTTGCTTTAATGAAACTCAGACTAATAAATTACTATCTGTAATAAGTGAATAAAAGATGGGCCTCTTAATTCTTTAATTAATAATTCTTTACAATCAGTCTTTAAGTTCAATTTTACTTTTGAATTGGAGAAGTGGACCTAGAGGAGAAAAGAGGAAAATTTTCTGATGAATCAACTAGAACCTGAATTTCGATACTACATTGGCTTTGGAACTAACTGGCTGTGTGCCCAGTGAAGCAGAATAGGTTAATTTTAATGGTCTGAAGTGCTCTTGGAAGTGGCCATTAAGAACAGCCAGTTTTGCAAGTCCCATTTGCCTAAGTTTCTAACACTCTTTGGAAGCCAGCCCATCGGAACTCAGTAAAAGTATGAACATGCTGTGGATATAAAGGAATATGGCCAAAAGTGGATCAGCTCAACAAAGAGAGATTATTCTAAAAGCTTAGGAATGTCTTTTTTTTCCCCTAATGAATAATTTACTGGAGAGGCTGATGTAAAAGGGAATGAAAGGTAAACCACTCAATAAAATATGTAACTCAATAGGCATGTGTTTCAGTGCCACCTCTGCCACTAAGAGTGTGGAGAAAGTTGGACAAGTCACTTAACCCTTCTGAGTTTTAGTTTCTTCATTTGTTAGGGGAAGATATTTATATTTGATATCATTAAGATATTTACGACTGTAAAATATCATTTTTCATAATGTGGAATCTCTGTTAAATGTCTTTACTGATAGGGAGGAAATCAACTATTGCTATTCTCTATTTATGGTCTCTGTGTGCTGTTGAAAAGTGGAGTTTCAAGGTTGAAATAACAGATGTCTTGCAGTTTTTTAACCATTGTGGTTAAATATCTACATTGGTATAATGGGGATGAAAATTAATATCTCCTTCACAATTTGTTGAAATATAACAAAGCAAACTCAGTAAGCTTAGCTCAGTCTCTTCTGGAACCTCTCACTTTCTATGTTCTCATCAGTTTATAGGCCAGGCAGTTTTCTTCAAGGGGAAGCCAGCCATTTAGGGGAGAAATTAAATTATGGGCTATGGTACTACAAATTCAGTTATGATATTGCATATAAGTCACTTCTTCTGACCTGCCTTTTATCAGTATTGATACTCATACACTCCCACATGCTTGTTGATTTTGTGCCCTTTTAGGTGTTTCTGCATTTGAGAGGAAAAGCATGAAGGTTATTGGTCAGCCATTTAAAATCAAAAGAGGTACTCAATTGTTAATTCTGCTCTTTTTTCTATTTAAGTTTTCAAAATCCATTAAGAAACATACTCTATAAATATCAGATACCAAATTAATATAAATCCATAAAAAATTCAAGAGAACAATCTGAAACTTCACATTTGGCCCTTTTTTTCAGTAATATGAAATATACTTGGTTACAGTCAGTTCTTTCAATTGGCTTTTTGAATATAAACTAAAAGAATATAAAAATTTTGTTCTTGTCATAGTTTTATGAGTTGTTGATCATCACAAGATAAAGCATGACTAGTCTCTGATGTTATTTCAAGTTAAGCCAGAGAATGAGGGAAGGTTGGTGCAGTATTATTTGTTGATTCTTTTTTCATGTTCAGGAAAATAATCTTCTGCCTTATGTATAATAAATTTGTTTGAAAATATTTAAAATGTGATTAAAATATTAAAATATGGATGTTAGGCTTGATAGTCTTAGAGGATACTTCTGATTTCCAATAAATTAAGTTCACTACTGATATTTTCTGATAAACTCCAAATATAGACAAACATCTATATGAAACAACATAAAAAAAATCTATTTTATATACTTCTAAGATTTCTCACATCTGTACAATACTTTTTAGCAGGACTAGTTCTTGTATAGCATAAAAATATAATGTGATAGCTTCCTTGTGTTATGTCACATTTTGCCAGTAGATTCA
>NW_007730684.1:42815-46984 GCF_000696425.1 Galeopterus variegatus
AAATTCCTAAGGGCTATACCCTATGAACTTCATATGCACTGAAATACCATCCAAAAAAATTACATTTAGGGGAAACTGTAAAGTGCACAAATCCTTTTCCTTTTGGTTTCTTTCATTCTCTGTGTTTGAATTTGTATAATATTTATTCTATAAATTAGAAATAATATGATAATCTGCTCTTTTCCAATGAGTGGTTACTCTTAAGTAAAATACCAAAAGAGACATGAATTCATCTTAATTTCAAGAAATTTTATGGTTTACTCCTCTGTAGCATGGAGACAAAGTACTAATTACTTTGAGGATTAAGATACTTAGTAGAGCAGAGGTTCATGTTGGTTATGTGAGAACTGAGGTCAGAATACCTGTTATTCCCAAATGTACATGCAATTTTTACCAAGATAACATACACATATATGGACTATAAAACAAATCTCAATAAATTTGCAAGAATTTAAGTATTTGATGTACTTAAATGTCATATGAGCACATGAAGTTAGAAGAACACATAGTGTTCTCTAAACACAGTGAAATTAAAATAGAAATCAATAGCAGAAAGATAACCTGGAAAATCCTCAAATTTTGAAAACTAAATTACACAATTCTGAATGATCCATGGGTTAAATAAATCCAAAGAGAAGTTGGAAAATATTTAGAATTGAAGGAAGAGGAAAATATATTTTTTTAGTCCATTCTGTGTTGCTATAACATTAGACCATAGGTGGGATAAATTATAATGAGCAGAAATTTATTGGTTTATAGTGCTAGAGGCAGAGAAATTTAAAATAAATGTGCCATCATCTAACAGCATCTGATGGCTGAAGTCATTACAGGGCTGAAGGTAAGAGGGAGAGAAAAAGAAAAAGAGAGAGAAAGAAAGAGAAAATGAGCACAAAAAGAAGCCAAACTCACCCTTTTATGAGAAATCCACTCTTCCCATAATAGCACTAATACATTAATGAGGGAAGAGCATCCATAGCTCAATCACCTCTCAAAGGTCTTACCTCCAAATACTGTCACGATAGCAATCAAATTTCAACATGAGTTTTTTGGGGGACAGACATTCAAACAATAGTACATAGCACATCAGAATTTGGGTAAAACCACTAAAGCCTTATCGAGGGAATTTTTTTTTTCAAATGTAAATATATATATATATCATTACATAATATGTATTATATTAGGAAAAGAAGCTCAAATCAGTTTTAGGAAACTAGAAACAGAACTAAAATTTAATCTAAAATAATTAAAGAAAGAAAAATAATACAAAACAGAGAATCAATGAAATGGAAAACAGAAACAAGATAGAGGAAATCAATGACACCAAAGGCTGAGTCTTTGAGAAGATCAATAAATTCATAAACTTTAGACAAATAAATCAAAAAGAAAAGAAGACACAAAATACATAAATACAGTTATGAGGAATTAAAAAGGATAAACTTTTACAAATAATAAAGAGATCAAGAGGTTAATAATGGATTATTACCAATAATTTTATGCCTATTTTCTACAAGAGTTTATGTTGAATTTTTTCTTTTTTATTTCTTCCTTAAATATTTGTTAGAATTCACCAGTGAAGCCATTTGGGCCTGGGATTTTTTTTTTTGTGGAAAAAAAAAATTAACTACAGGTCAAAGGTTTTTAACTACATATTTAAATGTTTTAATAGATTTTTTTAATTTATCTGTTTCTTTAATGGGCATTGGTAGTTGTTGTCTTTCAATAAATTTGCCCATTTTATCTAATTTTACAAATTTGTTAGCATAAAATTATCGATAATAATCCATTTCTTTGAGTATATTTAGATTTTCTACATAGATTCTTCCTCAAAATGATCAATTGATACAATATAGTCTCTATCAAAATCCCAGCAGGAATTATTAGGAAAATTGGCAGCTTGATTCTACATTCATATGGAAATCCAAAGGGCTTAAAATGATCAAAACAACTTTGAAAAAGAAAAACTAAAATGAAGAACTCATGCTAGTTGATTTCAAGACTTAATATAAACTTACATTAATCAAGATAATTCAATATGGTTTAAAAAATAGACAAATAGATCAATGGAACAGAACAGAGAATGCAGAAATAAATTTATGCATACATGGGCAAAGATACATAGACAATTCAATGGGGAAAGTTTTGTGTTTTCAGTAAATTTTACTGGAACAAATTAATACCTGTATTAGTTTAATAGGGCCACCATAGCAAAGTACCACAAACTGGTGTCAAACAACAGAGATTTATTTACTCACAATACTGGAGGGTAGAAGTCCAAGATCAAGTTGTTGGCAGGGTTGGTTTCTTTTAAGGTTTTTTTCTTTGGTTGTAGATGGCTGTCTTCCATTGTCTTCACTCGGTCTTCCCTCTGTGTGTATCTGTGTCCTAACCTCTAATTTCTAGAAGGAAAGCAGTCACATTGAAATAGGGCCCACCCTAATGACCCAATTTCACCTTATTTCTTCTTTACAGACACTATCACCAAATGCAGTAACATTCTGAGGTACTTGGGTTTAGGACTTCAGCATAAGAATTTTGTGAGGAGACAATGCAGCCCATGTCAATATCCCTATGCAAACAAATTAACATTAATTTATACCTCAACATATGTCCACAGAAATATTTACATGTTAGTGTTCACAGCAACATTATTTATAATTGCCAAGAACTGGAAAGGACTTCAGTGCTCCTCAGCAGGTGAGTGGGTAGACAAGATTCATTATATTCATATAATGGAATACTAGTCAGCCATAAAAGGGAATGAACTACTGATACATGGTATGTCATGGCTGACCCTCAGAAAGAAAAGTGCAAAAAGCAAGAGATCGCATATATTCTGATTCTATTTATACCACATGTCCACAAAAAGCAAACTTATAAAACAGAAACTAGATTATTGGTTTCCTGGGGCTGAAGGTAAGAACAGGGATTAACCGTAAACTGTTACAATGGATTTTATAAGGTGGGGGAGGGATGAAAATGTTCTAAAACTGATTAATTATTATAGTTGCATCACTCGATAAAATCCCTGTAAATCATTGAAATGTACACTTGACATGGATGATCTTTATAATTTACGAAATATACCTCAATCAAGTTGTTTAAAACACATTAAGTCAAAATGGATCTTAGACCCAAATATAAAACCTTATATTGTAAAACTTCAAGAAGAAAATGTAAAAGAAAACTTTTGTGATGTTGTGTTAAGTACAAAATCAAAAATATGATCCTCTGCCCTTTGAAAGAGACTCTTCAGAGAATGAAAAGACAATCTATAGACTGGAAGGAAATATTTGCAAAGTATATGTCTGATAAAGAACTTGTATCTGGAATATAAAGCACTGTTAAAATTCAATAATAAGAAAATTATCAGCCAAATTTAAAAATGTGCAAAACATGTGAATAGATACTTCCCTAAAGAAGATATTACGATGGCAAATGAGTATATTTGTCGTTAGGGAAATGCAAATTAAACCACAAAGAAGATACCATTACACACCTATTAAATTGACTAAACTTAATAAGACTGGCCATACCACGTATTCGCAAGGATGTGGAGAAATTGAAACACTCATATCCTACCAGTAGAAATGTAAAATGGTATGATTGCTTTGAACAACAATTTGGCAGTTTCATTAAAAAATACATAGCTACTATAAGATGCAGATATTTGCCCTAAAGAAATGAAAGCGTATGTCCATACAAAAACTTGCACA
Organism: Galeopterus variegatus; assembly: GCF_000696425.1. Classification (NCBI taxonomy): domain Eukaryota; kingdom Metazoa; phylum Chordata; class Mammalia; order Dermoptera; family Cynocephalidae; genus Galeopterus; species Galeopterus variegatus. The sequence continues at coordinate 46,529 of NW_007730684.1, forward strand.
CAAATGTTTGAGCAGCTTTATTTGAAATAGCTAAAATCTGGAAACAACCCAGCAGATTAATGGATGAACAGATTGTGGTAAATATCCTTACAATGGAATACTAATCAGAAAGAAAAAGAGATGAACTATTGATACATATAATAATATAATTGAATCTCACAATAATTATGCTCAGTAAAAGGAACCATACAAACAAAAAAGGGATACGTGCTATATGATTCTGCTTTTACAAAATTCTAGAAAATTTAATTTTTTAAAGCAGGTAAGTGACTGCTTGAGTTGACAAGGGTGGATACAAAAGTCATGACATAACTTGGCAGTGAATATGTTCACTATCCTGATTTTGGATGGTTTCATGAGTGTATACATATGTCCAATGTATGAAATTATGCACTATAAACATATTCAGTTTATTGTACATCAGTTAATCACATAATATCTTTTAAAAAGTAATTG
>NW_007730684.1:47419-53071 GCF_000696425.1 Galeopterus variegatus
AATGCAAAAACATTCAAACACAAAGAAAAACAAAATAACCATTTCAGTTTTTCACCTGTTTTTAAACAGAAACTTGTGTCGTAGTTCCTCTGTACCAATAACTATTCTAAATGTGTCTAGCAACATATCTAAACCTCATAGTGGCCCTGTGAGGTTTTCTAACCAACATGATAAAAAACTTTCTGATACTCATTGTTTCCAACAACCTCTACCGCCTTGTGACATAGATATCCATGTCTCTCATGCTTAACTAAAATTCAGTAATATATAATGATACTAAGTATTTTTCTTTTCTTTTCTTAAACATCTCCTATCATAATAATCTATTGGAATTTTAGAGAGATGAATTCCCAACTGAATGCAACTTTATCTTTTAAAGGCTATATATTTTTAGAGAAGTTCTAAGTTCACAGCAAAATTGAGAGGAAGGTTCAGAGATTTCCCATATACCCCCTGCCCCCACACATGTACAGCCTCCCCTATTATCAATATCCCTCCTAAAGTGGTCCATTTGTTACAACTAATGAACGTACACTGACACATCATTATTACCCAAAGTCCATAGTTTACACTAGGGTTCAGGCTTGGTACTGTACATTCTTTTCCATATCCTTGATATTCTTTCTCATTTCATTGTGTGGTCTAACTGTATCTTCTCTTTTCTCATTGAGTTTCCTTAAAATAGTTACTCAGAATCCCTTTTCAGTCTTTTCAAGGGTTTCTTGTTCTTTACGGTCTGGTACTTGAGAATTACTATAGTCTTTTGGCTGTGTCATATTTTCTTGTTTTCTCATATTTCTAGTGCCTCTACACTGATTTCTGGCACATCAGTCGCTTCTTCTATTACTCTGGAGTGGACTTTGAAGAGAGACTTCTTCCTCATTTTTCAGGCTCCTCTATGACTCTCCTTGTGTTAATGCAGTCAAATATGTGGTTGGCCACCTGTATAGTGGTTGTGGCTGCTACTATGGCAGCAAACCATCCTTACAACAGTAGAAGCTGTGGTGGTGGCTGTTGTCAACCACCTCCACAGAAGTGGTGTGAGGCCTCCCTGGTCATGGTGGCACTGGCTCTCACCTTCTGTAAGGGTGGGGTGGGGGGTCTGCCCAGAGTTTTTGCATTCCTGTGATGCAAAAATTTGTTGATATAATGCTTAAAAAACTAAATGAATAAAAATGACATTTATTGAATTACTGTTAAAATGATGTAATATATTTCTGCTATACTTTTTTTTCTCTACATTTAATCACCCTGTATCAAGCAAGATAGAAGAGAACTTTGTTCTCCTCTGTATGCCCCAAATAGTGCAGTTATATGTCCTTATGGATTCTGAGAAGACCTTCTTTGGGCTGTGTGTGATGATACTAATGCAAAGGTGAAGCGCTAATACTGTAGTTCAGAGTCTTTATTGCACATTAACTGTGTCTAAGTCACCGTATGCCCCAAATAGTGCAGTTATATGTCCTTATGGATTCTGAGAAGACCTTCTTTGGGCTGTGTGTGATGATACTAATGCGAAGGTGAAGCGCTAATACTGTAGTTCAGAGTCTTTATTGCACATTAACTGTGTCTAAGTCACGTTACCCCTCTGAGGCTCAATTTCCATGTCAACATTAAATGACACTAATTCCCCTTTCTTCATCAGATTGTTATCAGAATTAAGTAATATAATCATTATTTGATAATAATGATTGAACTTGCTTAAGAATTTAAAGAAAGACTAAGATAAAAAGTTCTGTTTTGGATTTAGATTCTAGTAGGAAACAAAAAGAGACAGACAGAAAAATGAACCAAAATTAAAAGTAGCTTAGATCAAATTTAAGCTGTAAGGAAATAGAGTGCTATGTCAGAGTCCAGCAATGAGGACTCATTTCAAATTGTGAAAAGATATTAAACATTTGAGTAGAATAAGACTATGTCATTTTGCTTCTTTAGAATACTTAAGATTTTTCTTTTATTTTTATTGCAGATTTCTAACATTTTTGCTTGTATTTTTTCTTATTTGTGTCCTTTCTAATATTTTTGTGCCTCTAGGGTTTTTGGAATATTTATAGTTGCTACTCTAAGGTATTCAGTAACTACCTTTTTGAAGGAATTAATGAAAGACTAAATTAAGGATTGTTCATCTGTGCTTTCAAATTTTTTGTAAAAATTTGGAGAAGCTAGATCAGTCAGAGATAGAGGCTCTAATGATTTATGGAGTTATGGGAGGACTTTTGCTCTAGTTCTACAGGGATTAATTTAACAGGATATCAGATATAGGTTTAGCAAGTGCAGATGACTGAAACAGACATGGGGTGAAAATGCATGTATGTCAGTCATATTTGGTAACTAAACAGATGGTATTTTTTTTGTGTGAATTTTATTAACTCAGGGAAAATTTTTGATGGCCTGATTTCAGGTAATAGCAGTGAGAATGTAGTATAAGACCTGGGTTTCACATATAGTAAGAATATAACCTCAATAAGTTGGATTGGAAGATTGAGAAACTGGTGAGAAATAAAAAGCAGTCAAAGATGACTCATGGATTCCTAATTTATGAAAAATAGTTATATCTGAAATATATAAACATTCATTTGGTTTGTGTCATTTTACTGAAGGATTCTTGCTTTCCTTAGCCAACTTTTTGTATCATAGATATTTATTGCAATGATTGAAAATGTAAAGCAGAAGAAATATTTAAAATTTTCAAAATATTCACAATAATATAATATGAAAAAAAATTACAAGAAAATTGATCTTTGAATATTCAGTATTCTATTGTGTTAATTAGCCTAGGATAATAGTATATATAAAAGGAAGTTAGAAAAAATTGCTAGTGTTTAAATACTTATACATACTATTACTATGCACATTCAAAACTTTAACTTTGGGAGTGTAAAGTACACTGGAATATAAATTAGTGAGTTTCAAGACTGTTTACTTCTATATCCCTAGCATTAAGTATAGAGCTTCACACATAGTGTGAATCTTTGCTCAATCTTGTTAAACAAGTGAATGAACAAATGAAAGATTGTGCCAAAATGCCAGTCAGTTGCTCAATTTGTCCAGAATTATTTAGTAGTTAACTATATTTTTGACCATATGATAATGGCAGAAATATTTCAGCTCAATTTGGTTGGCCATCATATTTAGATTTCCAGCCACCAGTATCACTCTCTGAAATGCAAACTAAATCATATCTGTAACCTAGCATTCTTTATCCATGAAATAAAAATAATGTTTTCAAAAATTGTTTGGAGATAATCCAGTGGGTACTCATTTAAAATTACTTGAGATAGGACTCAGTTTAAAAACATACATATTAAACTTAAATAGTACATGTCTCCTTTATTTTGTCCTGTCACCCCATGGGTTTTTGCCTGGCTGAGTCCCAAAGCAATTCCAAATTCCAGCATCTAGAATTTTATGTGAAACTCACCTAGGACAAAGGCTGCTTGTATTTTTTCAATGATCACTTTCTTTCATGGCTTGGCACATAAAAGATGTAGTCTTTTCTCCCTCTATGTCTGAATAATGGATTTTAAAACCATATTAGACATCTCCAACATAATATAAACCTAGGGAGTATGTGGTGGAATATCTTAGGAATGCCCTGCCAATAAACAGAAAGAATTAATCAACCCACACTTTTGTTTTATTAGCCTACCCTACTCCCATGAGATATAGCAGTAATAAAATTAATTCATCTAGCATTCTTTCATACTTGCCAGATAAGAAGGGCTACTGGCCCCCACTTCTGTGACAGGTTGATGGTTGTATTTTGGAAATGTTTGTCCAAATCCAAGAGCTCAGGCTCAGGCCATTTATTTACTTAGGAGATTGTTGGCAGGAAGTGCTATACCCTTACCTGGCAGGAGTAGGAGGGTCGGGGACTTCTTCATTTTCTGTTGTGCTTAATTCAGTCTGAAGGAAAATAACTACAGAGCATGGGTAAGAAGGGATATACACAGAAACTACAGGGAAGAAAAATAAAACTGGGGTTAAAGTTAGCAACTCAACATCTAAGGTGAAGTTGCATTGTCTCGAGTACCTCAAAAACATATTCCCCTCAACTTCTTAGCTACTTTCTCCCAGTATATTTGAACTTTCTTTATCTTTGTGGTTTCAGATATAGGCTTGCATCTCTTGCTTTGGCTTCTCTGATGCTGGGCACCCTACATTCATCTTTCAGGACAGTAGAGCTCCAATCATACAACCTCTATGCAGCACTTTGGGAGATGTTCCCTAGGTGTGGAGGTAGAAGATTTACTTACCTGCACCCCTCCTCTACTGGGATTTACTTCTCTTTCTTAGGATAGCCCTCAATCTACCTCTTATTTAAGAATGTTTCCACAACTACTGTGCATTTCTGACAAAAACAGCTACAGATGGTTGATTCTGCCTTTGTTTTGTGTTGTCTAGTTGAAACTACACCTAATGGCACTATGCCATTCTATTACTATGGCCAGACTGACACTGATGGCCATCCATAGATTGAACAGTGTATGCCATAGTCTGGAATAAGAGGCCAACCCAGAGGAGCTTACACTGAGCAACTCAATCAGCCTGCATTTGAATGCTAGAGCTACAGAAAATCTGGGCACTTAAGATGAAGATGTCTACGTAAGTCATGCTTTGAGGCTCCCCCAACTCTTCTTCAAGTAACTCATAAGATAAATTGAAGCTAAAATTTAAAAGATCTACACATTAAAAAAAAAGGATTTAAATAGATCTGAATACCAGAATGCTTCAAGTTCATAATAATGATAGATTAAGGCTAAAACATGAAATGTATAGCCATAGTAACAACAACAAAAAACTTAAGTATTTTAGAAATCAAATAGTAGAGAAAGAGGTTCAGAAAAGATCTGAATCTGTGGGCTTCCTTGGATCTGGATGAGGAAGCAGGCGAAACAAGCTAACTAATAACGTTATCTTTTTGATTTGCCATCCTTCATTTTATTTTCACATTCAGGCTGGGAACAGAATGGTTGCAGTGGTTCCTGGCGTCACATCTCATATTCACAAAGGACCTTATTTAGAAGAATAAGAGGACCATCTCTTTCCTATGTCTCCTTCTTAGGAAAAAGAAAATCTTTCTCAGATGCTTCCAGGTGGACTTCTCCATATATCCTATTGGCCAGAATTGTGTCCCATTCCCATTCCTTACCAGATCACTGTTAAGGAGGAGGGAATTACCACAGCTGGAATAGAACAAACATCTGCCACAATACGGATGTTTGGGAAGAGTCCACCAAAAATATCCACCACTATCCATCCCATCTCATATATTATGTTTAAAAAAATACTAGCATGAAAAAGAAACATATTCAGCCTCTCTCATATAGAAAAATCTCAAAGTCTCATCCAAATTCAGATTCAGTATTTCGGGGATGTGTAATCCTCATCAAATTCCTGCTTAGTTTGTCATATTCTATATCAAGGGTCAGCAAAATATGGCCTTTTCCCCAAATCTGGCCTGCTGCCTATTTTTGTATGGCCCATGACCCAATTAAGATTTTTATAATTTTAAATGTTATTTTGATGGTAGGGAGGAGGAGAAGAAGTGGGGAAAGAAGAATTAGTAAAGGGACCTGAAAATCGGCTGCATTTTATATTGATAAATTAAATTAAAAATAAATAAATAGATAAAACAAACAAACAAACAAA
>NW_007730684.1:54242-57138 GCF_000696425.1 Galeopterus variegatus
CTCAGATCTCCAATTTGAAAAATGAAAGTTACAATATCTATTTCTCAGGTTTATATATTTGTTTTTTGTTTGTTCCCTTTCATGAAAGTAAAAGAAAAGAACCTGGGTTTTTTGTTTTTGTTGTTTTCTCATTGTCCCCCATGGGAAGCTTGGTAAACACCCATGTCACCCAAGGATTTACAGTGACATAGTCTGATTCTGACAATTTGCAAGTTTCCCCTCCAATCCCTCATCTACCCATCTTACTTCTCTATGTCCTTATTCAGTGAGTTTGTGGAAAACCTATTATTTTAAAGTATGAACGGTCATTTCTCACTAGATTGCCTTATTCTCAATCACATCTAAGACAGATTTAACCTTCTAAGGCTAGAAATCTAACTTTTGTTGTTGCTTGTAAGTGTCTCAGGAGATATGAACAGCTAGATTTCTAATAATTTTCAGTCTTATCATTTTAGAATATTTTAAAGGTACAGACACATATAGGACATTTTCAGAAGCGTTCTCTATTTTAAATCTTAAAAGAGCTTTTACTGGTATCTGTGATTTTAAGCCATTTGCATATAGTTAGCACATCGACATTAAAGAAGCTAATTTCTTACAGTTGGAAAACAAAACACAAACTCGCTACAAAATAGAAATTCCAATCATGAGAGAAAACATATTTTTTAAAGCCTTGCTCTGACCAATCCAGGAAACACAATCATTATGTGTGATTGTGAATCATTTGAGCATTATGAATTTCTTTTAAAATATAATTATGGTAGAGCTTTCCATTTACTGCTTTTCTAATAATTTCAAGAAATTTATTTTCTATTTTATATAATTACAATAATCTCATTTCAGTCTTGTGATACAGATTATGTTTTACATATTATCTTTGATTTTTATGAATTGCATATGAGAAAAAGCCATCACAGAATTAGAAAACTGGGGAGAGATGCTAATTCTAACCCAGGAAGTCTCGTATACATTGAATGCTATCGGACACTTAATTAAGCATGAGGTTGGCACTCACAATTTAAGGGAGGAAGTATCCTTCTACTTGTATTTTTTTTTTTTTTTGTCTTTTTTTTGTGACCGGCCACACCACGCTCAGCCAGTGAGTGCACCGGCCATCCCTATATAGGATCCGAACCCGCAGTGGGAGCGCTGCTACGCTCCCAAGCGCCGCACTCTCCCGAGTGCGCCACGGGCTCGGCCCTCTACTTGTATTTTTTATATATCAATCATCATAATAATTTTCTCCAAAAAATTATTACCGTTAATCCTATTTAGTGGAACTTCTATTACAGAACAATATTTGCTTTCCTCAAATTACTGCCACTTGATCTTTTTTTGTACTGTATTGTTAGATCTTATGGTAGATAATCTATCTAGAATTTTTACACTGATATCCATATGTGATTTGATCTTCCTTCTTTTGAAGAGCTGTTAAATCAATGGGAATTTTAGATTTAGGTTTCCAAAAGCCAAAGAAGAGGAGGAAGCCTAGCAAAGGCGAGGTGTTTTGTCAAAGTCCCATCCTCTGTTCAACCCCACCAGGAGCTCTAAGTATAAATCACTCAGGAGAGTGTGTCCCTTTTCAGGGTAAGGGACAAACTGCTTCCCTTTCAGGCCCAGTCAGCTACCAGCTATGGGGCTTCCTAGAGAGAACTGAGTGAAGGTAAACTTCCAGCACTTTGGGCCCTTAGAAGATCAGTAGCTTAGGCAAAGTCTTCTGACATGTGTCACAGAAGCCAGCTGTTAGGGGCAAAGCACACAGAGGCTGGTTAATACATTGTGGGGGGGTCTGGGTGGAATACCAACAGTGTCCAAAGCACGGATAAATCCGAAAGGAGAAGCCTACATGTATTTTCAGATTGGGCAGTCTGAAGCATGCTTCTTAAACCACAAGAATTAAATTTGGCTCAGGGCAAATAAATTTGATCACTAAGTATCTTGGGTCCACTTTCTGAAGTTAATCCCTAAGATTATGTGTATTCTGTCTGTATTTAGCAAAATTGTATTTCCCCCACCCCCAGATTGTATGTTAATAGAATTGTTTCATGAAATCCCAAATATGAAAGAGATGTTAAAATAAGAGTCTATAAAGCCGTGCATTTCACATGTGAAAATGAGATTTTGAGAAATAATTTAAAAATAATATTGAATACCTTGGAATATGATTTCAGTTTGTTCATTATTAGCTCAGGTATTTTGGAACAAATGCAGCATGGAATTTCTGTGATGTCTTATAGAAAGAATTAAATTTATTTGGGCATGGGAATTTTAAGTTCTCTAAAATTAGTAGAAGGAAGAAATTATTTTAAAAATTATGCAAGTGTAATTAAATATCAATATGTAATAAATAAACATGGCTTCTATTTTATAATCTAGGATTGTGCTGAGAGGTTTAAAGTTAGTCCACAATTTTTTAAAAGGTGATGTCGAGTAGCAAGTGTAAAAGTTGTGAATATTTAATATGTATTTAATTTTGGATTGTTTTGTTAAATGCATTTATGTATGTAAAAGACCAGTGGGATATTGACCAGAGTTCAGTCTCATTTTATATGACCTTCCCTCTCCCACCTTCCTACTTTAATTATATTAGCAAAATATCAATGGCTATTTTGTTAAGAATATCTATTAGCATGCCCTAATTAAGAAAATCTCTTTTCCCTTAACTCTGCCTCAGGTACCTTTTGGTGCTATATGTACAATCATATACATTGCCTAAAATCTTCTGATGCATGAAATAGTGTCATACATTAGACAATAATTTGATCATTTTTAGGCAAAAGACCATAATTCTTAAAGTGACCATATACCTCAAAGAGGACGTGTTCATTTCTTAATCAAAGTTGTTCTTTTCCTAAAACTTTGGGTTGATGTCTGCAAGTTAGCTTGGTCACTGCTC
>NW_007730684.1:57586-64799 GCF_000696425.1 Galeopterus variegatus
TGACCATATACCTCAAAGAGGACGTGTTCATTTCTTAGTCAAAGTTGTTCTTTTCCTAAAACTTTGGGTTGATGTCTGCAAGTTAGCTTGGTCACTGCTCCTCTCTGACTTCCTCCCCCAGCTCAGCTACTCATCAGCTTTCCTGCACATCCTTCCCATGCTGAGCCACATCCTCTACCCCTGGCATGTGTTCTGTGCACCGAAGTGGTGATATGAGAGGAGAAATCAAAATGTGGGAAGAGGTGGAAAGAGAACAAAGGTGGAGTTCTTCTGGGAAGGGAGGAGGAGGAAATGGGTGGTAGATAGGCTACCATAATATTCACTACAATGTTTCTTTAATTTCAAGCAGCTTATGAAAAAATAACTTTTTCTGACTATTAAAAAAAAGGCTTCTGATGATGGTTCTATGTTCCTCTCATTTTTCTTACCTTACTCAATATTCAGGTAGAGTTAATTTGCTATTAATATATTTGATCACAAAAAAGTGACTAACGTATCTTCATTGAGCCATTGGTTTGCTTCTGTCCAAGCTCCAGAGAGTCTCACAGGACATCCTGTGACCACAGTTACTNTTGATCACAAAAAAGTGACTAACGTATCTTCATTGAGCCATTGGTTTGCTTCTGTCCAAGCACCAGAGAATCTCACAGGACATCCTGTGACCACAGTTACTGTTTAGGAAAAAACAGGAAGGATATATTACCTTATGAATGTGTCAAGATTCTACTGAAAGACACTTTCCAAACCATTTCTTTCAGGCCACAGAGATTTTCGTCTTGGTCTCCATTATGAGCTATCTTTTCTCTACAATAGATTCTCTAGAATTCTTCAAAATTCTTGAACTGGGGATCATTGAGTAGATCTCATATAGAGACTTACTTTTCAGACACTGGCAAAAACCGTGGAATAGCCTACCCTGGAGAGCCTATGGGAAAAGCTCAGAGCATTAAAGGGCCCTTTATTTTTTTCCTGTTGTGAAGAAGCTACACAGATTCGGGAGGAGGGTTGGGACAAAACAAAATCCTGCTTGGAAGATCTGATTTTCTCTTCATCATCTAAAGAGAAAACAATACTCTTGGTCAGTTGGTAATGACCCAAAGCATTACTAATCTTAATTTATATATAATATGAGTATTATTTATATACATACTATACTAGTATATACACATACGTGTATGTTTAAACATGCATTATGTGTAAGTCATGCTAAGGACAGTTGCTTCTGCTTAGTTACATTCTTTAGCTAAATTCAGCTGTAAGTTTTGAGGATGATTTAAATGAGCCCAAGGGTAGTACCAAACACACACTCAAGAGCTCCATTAATGTAGGAGATTAAGCGATGCTTTGTAAAGCTTTCTGAATGGTTTTAAAGCTCCCTGGATTATCATCTTTGCTTTAAATTATCCTGTCAAGGCCATTGGTTCAGCTGTCAGGTTTTCTATCTGAAAGGCATGTGTGACAGAGAGTTCTCCAACATGTAAGTGTGTTTTGGAAACAGCATTTAAAAAGTGAAACACATTAATAAAATTGGCTTTTAGTTTTGAACTGTTTGTAGTTTTCTGTTCATATGAGCAATTCACAGCTATAGTTTAGTAAGGACTTGGCTTGAACATGTTCACCTCTGAAGAATCACTTAAATTGTACAAAATTCCATCTCTATATGAATATATGATTACTTTCTTAAAAATGCCTAACAACCAACTGTCATAGTCAAGAAAGACCTAGGGAGATATGAGGACTATGCAAAGTGGAATTCTGGATGGGAATTTAGAACAGAAAAAGGACATTGGATATGATCTGAGAAAATCTGAATAAAGTATGGACTTTAGTTAATAATATATCAACATCAGCTCATTAATTGTAACAAATATGCTATATTAATTAATGTGAAATGTTAATAATAGAGAAAATTGAGTGTGGGGTATATGGGAATTCTCTGTACTGTCCCTGTACTTTTTCTGTAAATCTAAAAAAAAGTAAAAGTGAAAGTAAAACGTTTATTTAGAAAAAAAAAATGCTTCACTACTAAAGTCACTTTGAGACATCCAAGTAGTAAATGCCATCTGTAGTAGATTGATTGCAAAAGATCACCTATTCTTTTCTCACGTCATATCCCTGTGCTTTGCAATGTATCTTTACAACTCTTCTATTCATGGGGAGAAGATTCTTTCCTCACCTCTTGAATCTGGGCTGATCTTGTAACCTGTTTTGGACAATACAACGTGGCAGAAGTGGTGGAGTGCCAGTTTCTGATTGAGATCTCAGAGGTCTGTGTGATTCTGTTCTCTCTCTCATACCCTTGTCTTTGCCATGTTGGAGAATGAGAGACCATGTGGAGCAGAGCTGGGTCACCTCAGGTGTACCAGCTAAGGCTCTAGGCATGTAAGAGAGCCCAGCTAGGTTCAGCAAAGCCACCTAGCTGACCTGCAGCTCACTGCAGACACTATAGTGATTTCACAGAGTGGAAGTGAAGCCAGAACACCCACCTGACAAGTAGTCTCATGAGCATTCATAAATGTTTTAAATGACTGCATTTTAGGGGGTTATTTTAAAAATTCAACATTGCTTATATGTTACTGTGTTATGGATTAAACTGTGTCCCCCACATTTTAATATGCTGGAGGCTTGGTCCCCACTGTGACNATTCCTAATTCCTTGGGAAGATAGGTATGATTAATACTTTTTTAAAAAGTTGAGAAAAATAACACTAAGAAAGTTTTAATGACTTTCCCAAGAACCAAAGACAATGGTTGTTGGGACAAGAATTCAAATCTACCTGTGCCTGACACAGAGCCAAGGACTCCCCTAGTAGTCTGCCTCACTAAATGTATCCCTCATGGAGTCTTTCATATAGGAATATTGCCTGAATCATAGGAGGGGACTGCAAAACATTTGTGGNTCATATGAGCAATTCACAGCTATAGTTTAGTAAGGACTTGGCTTGAACATGTTCACCTCTGAAGAATCACTTAAATTGTACAAAATTCCATCTCTATATGAATATATGATTACTTTCTTAAAAATGCCTAACAACCAACTGTCATAGTCAAGAAAGACCTAGGGAGATATGAGGACTATGCAAAGTGGAATTCTGGATGGGAATTTAGAACAGAAAAAGGACATTGGATATGATCTGAGAAAATCTGAATAAAGTATGGACTTTAGTTAATAATATATCAACATCAGCTCATTAATTGTAACAAATATGCTATATTAATTAATGTGAAATGTTAATAATAGAGAAAATTGAGTGTGGGGTATATGGGAATTCTCTGTACTGTCCCTGTACTTTTTCTGTAAATCTAAAAAAAAGTAAAAGTGAAAGTAAAACGTTTATTTAGAAAAAAAAAAATGCTTCACTACTAAAGTCACTTTGAGACATCCGAGTAGTAAATGCCATCTGTAGTAGATTGATTGCAAAAGATCACCTATTCTTTTCTCACGTCATATCCCTGTGCTTTGCAATGTATCTTTACAGCTCTTCTCATCATGGGGAGAAGATTCTTTCCTCACCTCTTGAATCTGGGCTGATCTTGTAACCTGTTTTGGACAATACAACGTGGCAGAAGTGGTGGAGTGCCAGTTTCTGATTGAGATCTCAGAGGTCTGTGTGATTCTGTTCTCTCTCTCATACCCTTGTCTTTGCCATGTTGGAGAATGAGAGACCATGTGGAGCAGAGCTGGGTCACCTCAGGTGTACCAGCTAAGGCTCTAGGCATGTAAGAGAGCCCAGCTAGGTTCAGCAAAGCCACCTAGCTGACCTGCAGTTCACTGCAGACACTATAGTGATTTCACAGAGTGGAAGTGAAGCCAGAACACCCACCTGACAAGTAGTCTCATGAGCATTCATAATTATGTTTTAAATGCAGTTATTTTAAAAATTCAACATTGCTTATATGTTACTGTATTATGGATTAAACTGTGTCCCCCACATTTTAATATGCTGGAGGCTTGGTCCCCACTGTGACAGTATTAAGAGCGTGGGAAATATTATCATGGTAATTGAAAGGTGGGGCCTTGAAGAGGTGATTAGATTCTGATGACCATGCTCTACTGAATGGATTAATATTGGTGGTCATGGGCGTGATTCTGAGGGATTTAAAAGGAGAGTACGTAAGAGTCTCTCTATGCTTCCACTATCTTGCAAAGTGATACCCTGCATCGCTGCAGCCACCACCAAGGAAGACCCTCATCAGACGTGTTCCCTGGGCTTCAGACTTCCCAACCTCCAAAAGTGTAAGCAATATATTTTCTTTTCTTACAAATCCCCCAGTTCCAGCTATTGTGTTATAAGCAAGAGAAACATACTCATACACAGTGAAACTATACAAATATTGAATTAAGTTAGTCATCTGTTTTATGCATAGTGAAAGACAAAATTGTTTCAAGTAAGTCATATCAAACAAAATAGTTTCATGTTATTAAAACAGTGAACTTGAAATAAATTATTATGTTTCATATTTGCATTCCTATCTTATCTTCCTCTATTCAGTCTTGCATTAAAAAACATGTTATGGAATTGAGACTATCACAAAACACTTTTCTGCATTGTAGTTACCTGTTTTAAAGTTAAAGTTTATGCCCATGTACTTTGATACAAGAAAGGATATCATAAACCCTATTGCCATTAATAATCATCTCCTTTTAGCCTCCTTTCTTTGACACCTTTCTTCACTGTTAATAGGAGGAGTTCTTTCCTGGGTACCTATTCATGTCCTGAACCTTCCATACCAGAGGTATTACTGGAGACTACGGCTATGAATACAGCATAGATAGCTGTTCAAGTTTCAAATCCTGTCTTGCTCAGAAATAGTGGTGTATGCTTAGCTATATTATCACACAATTTCCCTGAGGCTTTTGGGTTCTCAGTTCTACAATTAGTAACTACTACCTCATAAATATTGAAGATTAAAGGACATGACATTTAGGGTTTAGCAAGTTGCTAGGACCACAACAATCACTCAATAAAGATTAATACTATTTCTCCCATTTGTAATAATTAAATTTTTTGCAGTGATTTTTGCTAATTTTTAAAAATTTAACATGTTTTTGCTATGGAATTTACCCTCAAAAATACATACTCTCTCATTTGAAAAATTAAAGATTTGCTAAATGTCATAAAATCAGTTCAAGTATTGATAAGTAGGGTACACAGAAAATAAAGGAAATGAGAGAAAGAAAAAAATGTTAAGAAAGGAAAGGAAGATTAAGAAGTATTAAAGATGGAAGAAATTTATAAAGTAGACAATGGTATGTGCATGAAAGATGAAATGCTTTAATTTTATCATCCTGTACAACATTCCTAATTCCTTGGGAAGATAGGTATGATTAATACTTTTTTAAAAAGTTGAGAAAAATATCACTAAGAAAGTTTTAATGACTTTCCCAAGAATCAAAGACAATGGTTGTTGGGACAAGAATTCAAATCTACCTGTGCCTGACACAGAGCCAAGGACTCCCCTAATAGTCTGCCTCACTAAATATATCCCTCCTGGAGTCTTTCATATAGGAATATTGCCTGAATCATAGGAGGGGACTGCAAAACATTTGTGGAAAAATAGAATTAAAAGATAAGAGTAAAAAGTTTAATCCACTCTATTTCTCAACGTAAGTTTCATCAAGTTCAAGACATTTTTGTAAGTTATGATACTAGCCATTTAGTCCATGACTAAAGAACTGAGGGTCCTAGGAATTTAATCATATCAATGCAGTCTTTTTCACATCATTAACTGAAGAAAAATGGGTGCTCTTTAAAAGCATTTTTTTTTTTTAAGATTAGGAAACAAAAAGAAGTCAGAAGGAGCCAAATCAGGACTGTAAGGTGGATACCTAATGATGTCCCATCAAAACTCTCTTAAAATTGCCATTGTTTGATGACAGGAATGAACAGGAGCATTGTCATGATAGAGATCTCACTGATGAATCTTTCCCAGGTGTTTCTCTGCCAAAGCGTCGAGATGGTATTGTTTTCTGGCTTTCTAGAAAGTAAAAAAGCAAAATGCCTTGAGCATCCCAAAAATCCATTGCCATGACCTTTGCTCTTGACCAGTTCACTTTTGATTTTACTGGACCATTTCCACTTCTTGGTAGCCAAGCTTTGACTGTGCTTTGTTTTCAGGATAGTACTGGTGAAGCCATATTTTGTCTCCTGTTACAATTCTTCAAAGAAATGCTGTGAGATCTTCATCCTACTTGTTTAAAATTTCCCTTGAAAGCTCTGCTATTGTCTGTAGCTAATCAGGGCACAATAGTTTTGGCACTAATCAAGCAGAAAGTTTGCTCAACTGTAATTTTTTAGCCAGAATTGTGTAAGTTGAACCAATTGAGATGCCAATGGTGTTGGCTATTGTTTTTGCTGTTAATCATTGGTCCTCTTCAGTTAGGGCATGAGCAAGATTAATTTATTTTATCTTTTTCAAATTGATTTGGATAGTCCACCACTGTGGGCTTCTTCTTCAATATTGTCTCACCCCTTCTTAAAAAGAGTTATTATTTGCTGATTTCTTTGGGGCATTATCCCCACCCATAAACTTTTTGTAAAGCATCAATGATATCACCATTCTTTGACACAAGCTTCACCATCAATTTGGTGTCTATTCTTGCTTCAATTTTAGAAAAATTCACGTTGCTCTGAATGGGAATCCTTTCAAACAGATGTTGGCAAAACATCCTTTCTAGTGCCTAAAACTTGATCCTGCTCAGGCATGTTATGACAAGTTAGTACAAGTTTGTTTTGGTACAAAAACATTTTGAAATCCGTGAATGCATTGTTTTTTTTTCATAACACGCATTTTCCACAGACTTTTTGAAGATCCCTCATGGATACCAGACCTTCAATAATGTTATAGATCTTGCTACTTTGCCAGTGAAAGCAGGACCTAATTCTCACACTATCTTCATGGTCCATAGCTGGAGTTATTTTCTAATATTCAAATGTGTTTTCTAAAGAGATCAAACAAACATTTAAGATGCTAATGCTGCCTCCCAGATTTCTAGCTGTTCACTAAGCCCTAGCCTTGTAGTTATTTCTGTCTTATACAAAGTAGATTTGCTCTTTGACTTTCCTTTTTGCTACTGTATTTTTAAACTAAAGTCAGTAAAAGTTTACTGAAAACAGCTTAATACTTTTTAGGGAGGAGGTTGGACATAGTGTTGTTAAAGTATTTTGTAGCTTTGACTTCACTCTTTAAAATGTGTAGTTTGAAGAACAAGC
>NW_007730684.1:65206-79240 GCF_000696425.1 Galeopterus variegatus
TTGAAGTTGTTATTAGCAATTTATGTGGAATATAAGAGTGAGTGTGTGTGTGTATATGTGTATAAATATATATGTTTTACTTTAAAAGTATCTTTTGGCTAAAGAAATCTTAATGACCTAATGAGGTTGGGGATTAGTTCAAAAATCCTTTTAGGCAAAGAAATCTTAGTAGATATCATCCTTTATCCTTTAAACATATCTAAATGATTTTTGTCCAAAATGTTTAGAAAAATATCTAGCAAATAATCCTCAAAAGAGAACATAACACGAAGAATGAATCTGCAAATACTTGTTTCCTTATATTTTCTTATCTATGTTTTTCTCCATTTTATTTCTCTATATTTTAATGGATCTATGTGGTTAAAAGATCAGAATTTAAAATACTTTAGTCTTGATTCATGTTTTACTAATTAAAATAGAAAAATTTTCATCATAATCCCTGAGTAAGTAGTACCAAAGTTAAAATATAAACTTGGAGATTATTATTAGGATTTGGATAACATTTCCTGCATTGTTGACATAATAAGCATATTTGCTTGACAAAGTTTAGAACTGATGAGATCCACCAAAGATAAAGTCATATTTAGTTTCTCTTCATGTGTCTACAAAAAGCAGATAATGCTTCCTAATGAATTCAAACTATCTATTGTTTATTATTGCTAGATTCATGCCTTAGCAATGAGAAACATTGACTCCAGGATTCCAGGTCTCCAAGAAAGCTTTGAAAAGGGGCTTTTAAAGAAGTTTTATGTTATTTCTAGCCACTGGATCTTACTCCCTCTTGTGGACTCCAAGCAGTGCTAGGCGGAGCAATGGATGCCTTAGAAAGCCTGTAAGGCCCGACAATTGCCTAAACATTTCTTAAATGAAAGGAAGACAGATATTTTCTCCCATAAAATAGAATATGTATTTTTCTCACTCATCCTTCATTATTACTCATTTGCTTATCATCATAATATTATTTTACATAGAAGTGTACTTGGCTTAATTTGTTAGAGGAATTTTTTTCATCCTTTGCTCTTTCTGGGTTTTTGGCATAATTAGATCTTCATGGAATCAAAAAAAGGCTATCTTTTAATATCATTTAATCTTTGAAAGAACATTCTATTTTTCTTTCATGGTGATTCAAATCTAACAATGCTGAACCTGATATAAGTTAAATTTTAATTCCATAGTTATATTATTTAAGGCTATCCAAGCATTGTTTTCACTGAATGTATCTGGCTTATTCTTTCTTATGTAAGCTTACTTTTTTATTATAAAATAGCATGTCTGCAAACAATAATGCCACTAAACGCCTAGTGATTAAACAGAACTAATTATGAATATTTGGAAGACAATGGGGAAAAAGTGGAGCCACATGCCAGAAACAAATACATCTATTTATCTCTGTGAATATCATGCTAAATTTGTTAGATTCAAAAAGAAAAGGCAAATCTCCAGTTCTTTTATTGAAACTGAGCTATATTTAAGTCAGTTATTAATTAATGATTAGGTCCCCACAGATAGCTGTCTATAGGGTATGAAGCAATTAGGAGAAATGTAAGGATTTATAGAAAAAGTGTTGATGTTCCATGAAATGTTACTTTCTTGAATAGTTCTGGGAGGTCAGGCACATAATTCCCTTCACATATGGTACATTTTTTGAGTTGAATTTTAGTCACCAGATACAAATGGAGTTAGCTTGCATTAATATGGCTCCTTAAACATTATTACTCAACATGACTATATGATAAAAACTAATCTCCCTTTTACTGAACATGTGGGTTTTATTCTATAGAAAGCAGCTGTGGCTAATTCAGTCACGTCTAAGAGTAACTCCCACCTGTCAGATGTGTTTGGATCCATTTATTCCTCCATAATTAGAACATTCTAATGGTTGATTTTTTTTATTTGCTATTTAAAGCAGGCCATAATTCTGGTTTTATGAAACCTAAATTATATAAAACTACAATTTAAAGTGTTATCATTATGATAATTTTCCACCAAATACAAAAAAAGTATTTCAAGTATTTTATACAGATATGAATATGTGGATGTATGTATATACAGACATGTGTATTCACCTTTATTAATTAGCATACAAAGGAATTATTTAAAATTAAGAAAACCTACCTGTGATCATTTCTATAACACATTCAAAAGTAAAAAAACACATTTAGTTACCTATTCATATCATAGTGAATTACTGCTTTTATTTTATAAAATTAAATATTACAAGGAATACTAATTGCAGTTGGAAAACTGCTTTCATGGTATATTGACTGGATTCTGTATCATTCTTGAGTATTAATTTCATTTCCTGTCATCTAATCCATAGTATTGGATAAATCTTTTAACCATAATGTGCAGATTTCTTTGAGGTGGCTTTCTTACCTTACCCAAGATTTTCTTATCTTTATTGTATTGTATTTATGTCCCAGCTGGGGGTCCACTTTAACTCTGGTGGTTTAATTAGAGGTAGGAACCTAGTCTTGTACTCGATGAGTTAATGCTCTGAAACTAAAATGAAAAACTCATCTCTTATGAGGGAGTTTCTGACACAAGACATTACATGCACACACACATGCTTATACATTTTTGGTTTACAGTTTGATCAAGTATTGACATCACCTAATCATGCAAATGAGGGGTAGGTGAAAATTGCATAGTTCTGGGGCCAGACAAGTGGCTTCTGTCTGGTACTTCAGGGATTTGGGAAGTTCATGCAAACAGAATCACTTCCCAAGAGCCTCTTACCTACTTATGTCACTGGTTTCAGGTGGACGATTGGAAGTTTCTCTATCTTTACATCTAGGGACCTGGATTCCTTGTGTCCCCAAAGCAGAAATGCAAATACAAATATACATAAATAAAATCCTCTATCTTTCTCATTCATAGGCAGTGTTTATTTTCTGGTGAGACTTGTCAGCCAGCACTCTCACAACTCTGTATCTCTTCCTGCTCCTGAGATCTTAGGTGACAGTGGAGAAAGAATATGAAAGTGAAAAAGCAGTCTAAGACTCTAACAGTGTGACTGGGGCAGTGGAAGGGATATATATTCAAGTGTCTCTCTCTAAGTGAACAAGTTTCAGTTCTTTCTGTCTGACCAATGGAAGCTCAAGAGGATCTGGTGACTACCTCACCCACCATTGCTGCCTTGGGACATCTAATCATGGTCATTTATCATGTGACAATGTGTGATCAATTTCTCCATAATCAATGTCATTCAATGGTGGGGCAACCAAAAGCTGAGTACCTTCTGCATTATGCTCTTGGTTTGGTTGCCTATACCCTTTACTAGAGAGAAAAAAAAAATCAGTGTAAATGATTAACTTCTGTGACCAGCACAGACATTCTATAGCTACTTAACAGATATGTGTTAGATGAATAATTCCTCCATACACTAATATCTGACAAAACTTCTCAAAGACTGGAGTGTGTTTAGAACTATTGCAAGCCTCCTGGAGAATACAAATGAAGCAGAACAAATCTTGACTATCCCTAGGGAATTTGACTCACAAGTATGATGGCCTAATACAGTTTTTTTAATACTCAGTGGGGGAAAAAAAATTCCATGGTAATTCTACTTTTACTTTTTTTTTGGAAAGAGAACAAATGATAACTGATAAAGAGAGGAAAACAATTTAAAAAGAGTAATGGTAAACTAATTCCTGATAGAATATGTGAATAATTTATTTTTTTCTTCATATTAAAAGATAATTTTAATAGCCAAATTTTAATTTTAAAATAGTGCTTTGTAAACTTTAAAGTAACCAGTGATTTTATTACATTTCTTTATAATATGCTGCAAGTTGTCTAAATAATCTGCCTTCACAGGTAATTCATCACTGAAGAAGTAGCATCATATAAGAATTTAGGAGCATTAGCTATGTCACCTTTAACAAGATGGACAAGGCTAGCTCAATTTGGATCCACAACACATAGGTACTTTTAACTCCACATATTTTAAATTTATAGGTCGAAAATTTTGTGGATGCAAATGTATGGTATTACATACTATATGTAGGTTGTAGGGTTGACCAAACAATCCACAACAAGCAAAATTGGTATTGTTGAAAATAAACTCAGTATGATTTATAATGTAAAAGCAAAAATTGTTGCAATTCATAGCTGCAGTCAACTCAAGGAAACACCAAGGGCACATTTGTTAGCAAATGGTCTTTCTAAATGAAGCAATTCTAACTATTTTTTCCTACACATGAACTATGTGGCAGTCAGAAGTTTTAGTAGACTGCAAATAATTATTTAGTAACCAGAATTCAGTAACCTTTAATAGATACCCATAAGGAGATTTTAGTCATACATACAGCCAAATGCCTATTGAACTGTTAATAATTTAGCAATAAAATTTTACGTCTGGATTTCTTGTTCATTGGGAGGACTTTTTGATCCCACTGCTATTCATACTCTGAAGATAGCCTTAGGGAGGAAGGATGCCATCCTGGGTGGAGAAAATGGCCATGGCCAATCACCAGTTCACTTTGGGACATGCCGTCCCCAGGGACCAGCTGAGGAACAAGTGAGGACTTAGTACTTTTGGCAATGCAAAGGTCAAAGTCTGGAAAGGAAACAAGGGTCACTACTAATAAGGAAACAAAGAGAGATGAGTAACCTAAGGCCTGAAGTTCAAAGCAATATCTTTGGAGTGTTTTCTAAGGAAAATTGAGCAAGTTCTGAATAAAGTGACTCATTTAGTTCCTTCCCCTGTCTTTGTGATTGTCAAACTTCAATGTGTTTAAACCTCGCTTGCAGTAGCTTAGTACAGTGCAGATGCTGGTATTCTGTTAAGTGAGGCAGAGCCCTCATGCGTGTTTCCCAACTGATTCTTCATAAGTGTCGATGAGCTGCAGTCTGATCAACGTTATGGCCTCTCTCTACCCTCCCTTCTTCTTAGGCAATCCTCTCCTTCATACTTCACAGGGAAAACTGAAGCCATAACAGTAAAGTTGCCTGAAATTCTCACTCTATGAAAATATGAGCATTGCAGCCATCCATTTTTCCTGACTTTTGGTTTTAATAGGGACATTGTGCCCTTTGGCTTATCCAAGGCCAATCCTCTCTCCTTTCTCCCATCCTCTCTTATTTTCACAAGGTCATTATGATCTATGGAAAGATCTAAAAGAAAGTATCTATGTCCTTTCTTTTTCTCTGCCTTATCTACTGGTTTTCCATCAGCTTTTAAATATCCAACAATCTCCACCTTAACATTTCATCCCATGATCATTCTCTGCCCATCCTTTAACTACCCCACTGTCTGTCTGTCTGTCTCTCTATCTCATTTGTTTCTTTTTAAAACACTCATCAATGCTCATTGCCTCTATTTCTTTGCCTTTTACCCACTCCTCTTCCCTCTCTATCTGGCTTATGCCAATATGTCTCCCAGGCTGCTTCTCTCACTAAGGGGATCTGTTAGCTCCTTGTCCACACTCAGCTGGAAACTTTTTAGATCTAGTTTATTGAATCTATTAGTTTATCACTGCCCTTTTCTTAAAATACTGTCTTCCCTTGGTTTCTGTGGCATTTAAATAACAAAAAGATGATTTTTGCCCTTTCTTTCAAGTCTCTTAGACCAACTTGTCTTCCTGTTATATAATTGTTCAATGTTGGATATCCTCTTAAGCTTTTTTTCATTTCTTATTTTAACCCCTATTTCTATGTGGTCTCTTCCTTTTCTGTAAATATAGCTTTTGTATACTCCAACAAGCCCTAAATGTCCATCCATCAGTTTGACTTCTTTTCTTAGCTCTGGGCCCATATGTCTAAATGCCCACTTGCTATTCCTACACAAATATATTGACACAACAGACTTAATATGTACAAAAGCAGACTTATCATCTCTCCTGCTTCATAGGCATCAGTATTTATTATTTTGTTCCTCATTATATTAACAGAAGGTACCAGTTGTTCAGACTAGAATTCTAGAGTCATCATTTACTTCTTTATTTGTATAGTGCCGCATATTCAAGTAATAAATACCGTTAACCTGCAGCATAAGAATCTTTTAGATCCACCCATTTATCTCTGTCTCCATACAAAACGTCCCCATCTAGGCCAACTCCATTTGTTGCAGGACTATTGCAACAATATTTTCATAATAGCTTACCTTATATCAATTCTTGTCACCTTTCAACTTATTCTACTTTTGGCCAGTGATCTTGCAAACATGAAATTTGCTTGTAGCATTCTCTTGCTTTAAAAAGTCAGGAATTCAAGTGTGCCAAGACGGAGACTGACGCATGAACGAGTTGAGGACTGTTGAACTTGAGAGCATGTGCTACTTTCTGTACAGGGACAGATGTTACTCGGCCTTGGCTGTTTGTTCTGCATGGGTGACCAGGGTCAGTGTTTTCTGGACATCCATTTTTTTTTTGAGAGAGAAATTGTACTTATTTGGCCCTTTTCTAAGTATAACACACATATGATCAGTTGTTTAACACCTTCTTTCCCCATCAGACTCTCAGCACCACAAAGGCTGAGGTCTCAGCTATCTTTTTCACTGCCTAGCACTAGTAGGTATCAAAAATTTTTTTTGAATAAATGAATGTATGAATCAGAACAAGAGAAGAACACAGGAGAAAGTGAATCATTCTGCCTACAAAGGGCAAAGGAAGAGAGAGAGATGCTAAAGTATTCTATAATATAGCTGAATCTTGAAGAGTGAATAGGATTATTGAGTTGCACTGTAGTAGGAAGCACATCTTGGGCTGGAAAAGAGCATGTGTAAATACACTCTTGCGTGAAATCACATGACCCTTTAAGAGAACCCCAAGTCATGTGGCACTGCTATGATGTGGTCAAGAAGAATATATGTAAATTGTGATGATGAAACTCCATAGAGCTCTAATGAAGGACAAGATCCTTGAGCATGCCATACTCCAGTATTCGGAATTAGAGAGCCAAGGATTTTTATTTCAGAAAAAAAATTGTAGCAACAATATAGAAAATGAATTTGAGGAGAAAGAAGTTGGGAGAAGGAAAGCCAGGTAAGGAAGTATTATAATAACTGAGGTATAAAATGATAGAGGAATACCTTGAAGAAACACCACGGAGCAGGTGGAAATGGATTTGAGAGACAGTCAGGAGTAGAATCCAGAACTTCTACATGCTGCTTTCATACAGAACAGCCACACTAGTTATTTGCTCTTCCTAAATAAACATTGCACTTTGTTGTCCCTGCATATTTTCACAAGCAACTCTGTACACCTGACTACATTTATCTAGCCCATGAATGGTAACAAATAGAACTTTATTTGTCCTTTAAAGCCTTGTTCCCCAAGTGTGGTTTCAGAACCAACAGCAACGAACTCACCTGGGAGCTTGTTAAAAATGCAGAATCTCAGGTCCCATCCAGTCCTAGTGAATCAGAATCTGAATATTAGCAAGACCCTCAGGAGATTCATAAACACACTAGAGTTTGACACATTCTGTCTAAATCTCTGCTTAAACCTCACCCAGTCCAAGAAATATTTTTGGATTTTTCCAGTCTCTCCAGTTCATTAAAATAAATAAAGCTTACTTATACTATGTTTACAAGTTTCCATGTATCGGTCCACTTTTATCATAGTTATTTATACCCGTGCCTTTTATCTCTTCCTAAATTGTCATTTTTAGGAGGCAGGGGCAGATCCCAATCACCTTGGCATTGCCCATAGCTCTTATGCAAGACTTGACTCATTATGGGCTTTTCCCAAGAGGGAGTGATGGCGACTTCTCCAGCTTCCCCTGGCACCCAAGCTTCATCTCCATGTCTCATGGTAATGCATCCCGTTGATTTCAGAATTCTCTTTACCCATCTTTTTAATAGTGATCACTTGGCTCCAGAAAAACATCATTCATATTTACTTATTTTTTTTGTATTTATATTTGATAGTGTTAACTATACAAAATCTATTTATTTAAAAACAAACACTGTAGATGACCCTATGATGGATTTCTTTGCATTAGCCTTCGAAATGAAATATTTTGCAGAATTTTGGTGATACCAAGTTGTAAATGATCTTCTTCAGGGCTCAACATATTGTCAGCATGCCTGAAAACAATTAATAGATTTTTCTATCATAGAAACACTGAATTTCCTATGCCTGGTATCATGTGTATGTAAAACAATGCCCTTCCTAATTTTTGTCTGTTTATTTTATGTTTAAAATTTTAGAAAAGAAGATAACATTCTAGACTAGACTATTTGCATATAATCCCACAAAAGTTTTCATTTTTTGGATGGCAAATGGAGTTAAGGTTCTTTAAAAAGTGGGTCACTCAAAACATTATTCTCTCTTAAGCAGCAGAGCATACTTGAAAGATTTGGACTAAGTATTTCGGATAAAAGAATCAGTATTTCTAAAATAACATGCAGTTAACAGCTGGAAAAGAAGTAGTGAAGCGTTAAACTGCCCATTATGCTTAAAGAACAACTTGGCTAAAATCCTTCCTTCCCATTAAAAGCACTGATTGTACCTTCAAAATTTATATAACTGTACTTAGGGTGTCTGTTAAGCCCATTTACCATTTTTTCATTTATAATCCAGACTAAATAATTAATTCATGTCAATTTAGAACCCCCTCTCCCCAACTTTTTTTATGTTAGGCTATTTTTAGCTTCCATAAGAAGTAGTAGCGATGATATTTCAGAAAGTACAAATAATGAGGCTTTCTGGAAGAAACCACTAGATATTTTACAAGTTAGTAAGGTGTGTTTTCAGTTTAAAAGTATTCCACTGGCTTTGTCATGAGGTTGTTTTATTTTTATTTTTTTAAAAACAGAACTTTAGGTGACATTTGAAGTTTAAAAAGGAGGTGCGGAGAAAAGGAGGCTACACCCATCATTGTGAGTTTGGGAAATTCTGTCATGTAGTTCCGGTAGCAACCCCTCTGACTTGGTGGCCCCTAATCCAAGGTTCTTGCAGTTTAAAAAGGAGGTGCGGAGAAAAGGAGGCTACACCCATCATTGTGAGTTTGGGAAATTCTGCCATGTAGTTCCGGTAGCATCCCCTCTGACTTGGTGGCCCCTAATCCAAGGTTCTTGCAGCTGCACTTATCTAGCTGACTGGGTGCCACAGTCAGTTTAGAAAACCTTGCTCTAAATTACAATGAAAGCTACAGGGCAGTATTTAAACTCAAGTCTACCTGTAGATTTAAGATTCACCATTAGATTCACCCCTTTCAAAAGTATTCATCATTTCTCTTGAGCAGTCAATTGTCTTTTTTATTGTTGCTCTTTGAAGACAATTGTATTTTTTCTATACCTTCTGTTGCCTATTGCTCCTGTCTCTCCTTGCTTCAGGTTCCCTGAATTTCAGGCATCTGGAATTTAGGAAACTATCAGCCATTATTTGAATATTGCTTCTGCCACATTCTCTGTCACTTTTGATTCTGGCATTCCAATTATATGTATGTTGAACATTTCAAGCCTATTCCACATACCTTTTATGTTCTGTTGTTTCATTTCTTTCCCAATATTTTTTTCTGCATATGTTTCTGCTTAACTATTTTTATATTGATATGCTTTTAGTTCAAAGCTGCTGTATTCAGTCTCTGTTAAAATGATCCATTGCATTTTTGTTTCAGATATTCTATTTTTAGTTCTGGAATGTCCTTTTAAATCTTTTTTATTGTTATCAAATTTTGGCCACAATTACCCGTCTTTTCATCTATTCTTTTCATTCATTTTCTAAATTTTCTTATCCATATTATTTTCACAGTTTCTGTATGGGCATATGAAAATTAGTTAATTTCATTAGGAGTCAATTTTCTTATAAAATGTGGGTAAAGCTATTTAGCTTAAAGTGTTGTTGTGAAGATTAGATAAGGTAGTACATATGAAGCTTCATAAATAAAAACACTATTTACAAAGTGCTTAATAATGTGCTTCATAGACATTAATGTTTTGTGTGATTTTTCCACCATGTGTTAAAAAAATACTATCACTCCAAAAGAAAAAAGCCATAGAATAGCCCACATGAATTAAATAGTTATTTTGACATTTATGCACTTTTCACACATTACACAATGAAAGAAAAGGTAATGCAATAAAATAAATACCTTCAAGCTTAAACTTAATCATTGCATTAAAAATTAAGAAAACAAATACAAATGTATTATAAACTTAGCTTAAATTGATACAATATTTATCTTTAAATATTAGAAGAAACCACATGCAGAACTTGGAAGTTCATTTGGCTTTTGTTGATGAGCACAAGTATTATGTAAGTGAAAATTAATTTTGAACTTTACCGTATTCTTAGAATATAATATTAGAAGATTTATGATAGGATGACTCAACATTTCTACATACCTCCTTCAATGGCATTATTGTCTACCAACATTTTTTTATTTTAGTGTAGTTACTACTAAGCTCCCCAAATCCAATAACACATAGAGTTTGATACTCAGCTTAGAGTTTATAGAAGTATGTGCCTGAAGAAAAATCTATCATAAAAATAAATGGTTTTATATATCTGTAAATCTAGGTGTTATTGCAGATAATGAAAACTAGTATATCATAAATGTACTAAAATAGCAAACAAGTAATCAAATTCATGCGATTTTAAATGATTAAAATCTTCACAGTGTATGAAGGGCTCAGTGTTTCACTTGGAAATTTTGGAGTAAGGTTTAATAGCACTGCAAAGGGAATAAAGTGCTCAGACCTTATTTATTTTAATGACTTTTGAAATGGGCTTTGAAAGACACATTGAAAATCATATGAAAAGGAACATGTAGTAGTTTTATTACACTATTGCATGGCTTTTGAATTATATAGCAATTTTCCATTTTAAACAGCTGTAAAGAACAAATTTGTCAAGCTACAAAATGATAGAATCGCATTAGTCAAGAAAGAACGTGTGTGTTTATGGATAACTAAATTAATACAGAAATGAAAGGACTCGCCTCGCTATTGTAAATTATGTTAGGTAACTTCAAAGTTTGGGTTATAATTCACTTTTGATACACTGTATTCACTCAAGTTGTAGTAAGTTATTACTTGTTTGATTTTTTTCACTTGCTTTATTAATCACTTTTACACAAAATATATGCAATAAAAATTTGAAATTACTTAATTTTTTTTTGCATTTTAAACTTTATAAATTTAAAGAGTTATGAGCTGCTTAGCTAGATTTTGTTATATTTATTGGTATTTGGTTTGACTTTTGTTGTTGTTTTGATTTTAATATAGTAAATGAAGAACTTGCTTTTCCAAGTTCTGCTTTGAGTTTATAGGGCTCATAGCTATGATGTGAGTAATTCAGCAATTTTCCCCCTTATACATTCTTTTCCCGAAACGTTTTTCTTTAAGTCTCCAACCAGAGGGAAAATTAGGTAAATATAGGATTTTTTTTTTGTTTGTATTAGGGAAATTTGTGATCAAAATAAATATCTTTTTGGTCATCTATTTTGTCTTTGTGTCCCTAAATCCAAATTTTTCATGTCTTCTTATTTTAATAGTGGTTTCAATGAAAATTGTCAAACCTCACATAGTGATTACATTTTTGTTGTTGTTGCTATCTCTAGTTCTGGGGGAAATTCTAATAACTTATAGTCTGTTGCTTATGGCACTGATTTTTGATTGTATCTTCCAAGGGTGCCCTCCACCTTAATCATAAAGGAAATGTACTAAGAGATCATTTACTTCCCGTACTTACACTGAAACAGAGCTGTAAAGCTAAAGTGACTTGATTAAATTTACAGAGCAAATGAGTAATAGAAATGACAGGAAGAGGAAGGGGATACAACACGCAGTGCTCTCCATGTGCTGGGCTGCATGCTTGAGCCCTAGAAATCTTACCTCTTTAAATGTCCTAATATTCCTGTAAGATAGATTCTTCCCTTTTTATAGATGTGGAAAGTGGATTTCAGATTCAGATTTATGATGACTATGAAAGATGTATCTTGTTCCACTGATATGAAATGTGTAAAGTGTCTTTTTTTTCTTTTTATTGTTACTTTTTATTATGGTAAATTTATGTGTAAAGAAGCTTACAAACCCGTGGGATGACAGACAGTAAACACTATGCAAATAATTAATTACCTGCATTGGATCCACCCATCTTTTTTGTTTGTTTGTTTTATTTACTTATTTACTTATTTTCTATTGGTTATGGATATTCATAGGGTACAAAGCTGATTATCACCACTTGTGCCCAAGCTGTGATGGCCAGATCAATACTATCAGCATGCCCATTACCACAAATTGCAATTATTCCCTGTATCTCCAGCCTAATTAAACCCTGACCTCCCACCTATTCCCTGTTCCCACACCCCACTCTGTAACTTTAGGTATGTTCTCTCCCTCTGCAAGTCCATTACACCACTGTGGTCTTTCTTTCTTTCCTTCTTTCTCTCTTAGCTCCCACTTATGAGTGAGGAAATGCAGTACTTTTCCCTCTGTGTCTGGTTTATAACATTTTCTCTAAGCTCATCCATGGTGCTGTGAATGTCAGAATTTCATTCTTTTTTAATGGCAGAGTAGTATTCCCATGGTGTATATATACCAAATTTTCCTTATCCAATCATCTGTTGATGGAAATTTAGGTTGGTTTCATATCTTGGCTATTGCAAATAGAGCTGTGATGAACATTGGAGTGCAGGTATCACTTCAACATGATTTCCAATCCTTTGGGCATATACCTAGAAGTGGCATACTGCTGGATATGGTAGATCTATCTTTAGTTGTTTGAGAAATCTCCATACTGTTTTTCATAGTGGTTGTACTAATTTACAGTTCCATCAACAGTGTAGAAGTGCTCCGCTCTCACCATATCCTCAGCAGCATTTGTTACTCACTGTCTTTTTGATTATATCCAGTCTAACTGGGGTAAGGTGATATCTAAATGTGATTTTAATTTGCATTGCCCTGATGATTAGCTGAGTATATTTTTAAGTGCCTGTTGGCCATCTTTGTATTTCTTCCTTTGAGAAATATCTATTCAGCTCTTTTACCCATTTTTTAATTGGATTATTTATTTTCTTACTTTGTAATTGCTTGAGTTCCTTGTATATTCTATATTAATACCTTGTTGA
The DNA here is from genome assembly GCF_000696425.1 of Galeopterus variegatus. Taxonomy (NCBI): domain Eukaryota; kingdom Metazoa; phylum Chordata; class Mammalia; order Dermoptera; family Cynocephalidae; genus Galeopterus; species Galeopterus variegatus. Next base: position 78,227 of record NW_007730684.1, read on the forward strand.
ATGTATAGTTTGCAGATATTTTCTCCCACTCTGTAGGTTGTCATTTCACTCTGTTGACTGTTTCCTTTGCTGTGAAGAAGCTTTTTAGTTTGTTATAGTCTCATTGGTTTATTTTTTCTTTTGTTGCTTGTGATTTGGGGCTCCTGTTCATCAAGTCTGTGCCCAGTCCTAGTTCCTGAAATGTTTCCCTTATATTTTCCCTTAGTAGTTTTATAGTTTCAGGTCTTATACTTAAGTCTTTAATCCATTTTGATTTGGTTTTTGTATATGGTGAGAGGTGTAGATCTAGATTCATTCTTCTGTATATGTATATCTAATTTTCCCAGCACTATTTACTGAAGAGGCAGCCTTTCTCCCAATGTGTGTTCTTGTTGCCTTTGTCAAATATCAATTGGCTATAAGCCAGTGGGGTGATTTCTGGGTTCTCTATTTTGTTCCACTGGTCATTGTGTCTATTTTTTGGCCAGTATCATACTGTTTTGGTTACTATAGCTTTGTAGTATAATTGGAAGTCAGGTAGTGGTATGCCTCTGGCTTTACTATTTTCACTCAGGCTTGCTTTGGCTATTCAGGGTCTTTTGTTGTCCCATATGAATGTTAGGATTGTTTTTTCTATTTTTGTGAAGAATGTCATTAGTATTTTGATGAGGATTGCACTAAATCTGTGGATGCTTTGAGTAGTATGGACACTTTCCAATTCAAGAGCATGAAATGTCTTTCCATCTTTTTGTATCTTCTTTAATTTCTTTAAGTAGTGGTATTGTAGTCCTCATTCTAGAGATCTTTCACCTCCTTGGTTAAACTGATTCCAAGGTATTTTATTTTATTTTATTTATTTATTTATTTTTTGTCTTTTTTTTTTGTGACCGGCAACAGATCGCAACCCTCAGTGTCGCACCCGTACCAGAACGGGACTGGCTATGGGATCGCAACCCTCGGTGTTGTGCCCGCATCTCGCTCAGCCAGTGAGTGGCCAGTCTGTATGTGGGATCCGAACCCTCGGCGGGAGCGCCA
>NW_007730684.1:79921-105403 GCF_000696425.1 Galeopterus variegatus
GCCCAAGGTATTTTATTTTTTTGGTGACTATTCTAAATTGGCTTACTTTCTTGATTTCTCTTTCTTTTAGTTCATTATTGGAGAATATAAACACAACTGATTTGGGGGCGTTGATTTTGTGTTTTGCAGCATTACTGAAATTACTAACCAGCTCTAAGAGCTTGTTGTAGAATCTTTAGGTTTTTCTCTAATATAGTATCATGTCACCTGTAGACAGGGACAACTTGACTTTGTCTTTTCCAGTCTGCATGCCCTTCATTTCCTTTTCTTACCCTATTGCTCTGGGTAGTACCTCCAGTACTACTTTAAATAGGAGTGGTGAGAGTGGGCATCCTTGTCTTGTTCCTGTTCTTGAGGTAAATGCCTTCAGTATTTCCCCATTCAGGATGATATTGGTGGTGCGCTTGTCATTAATGGCTTTATTGTGTTGAGATACTTTCCTTCTATACCTAGTTTGTTTAGAGTCTTTATCATAAAAGAATGTTGAATTTCTTCAAATGCTTTTTCTGCATCTTTTGAGATAATCACATGGCTTTTCTCCTTGATTTTGTTGATGTGATGTATCATATTATTGACTTGAATATGTTGAACTATCCTTGCATTTCTGTGATGAATCCCACTTGATCATGGTTTATAACTTTTTGTTTTTTGATGTGTTGCTGTATTCTGATTGCTAGTATTTTACTGTGGATTTTTGTGTCTATGTTCATTAAAGATATTGGTCTGCAGTTTTCTTTTTTTGTGGTATTTTTGTCTGGTTTTGGTATCAAAGTGATGCTGGCCTCATAGAATGAGTTTGAGGAAATGGCCTCAGTTTCAATTTTTTGGAATAGTTTGAAGAGAATTGGTATTAATTAATCTTTAAAGGTTTGGTAGAATTCAGCAGTAAAGCCATCCAGTCCTGAGCTTTTCTTTGTTGNTCTATTTTTAGTTCTGGAATGTCCTTTTAAATCTTTTTTATTGTTATCAAATTTTGGCCACGATTACCCGTCTTTTCATCTATTCTTTTCATTCATTTTCTAAATTTTCTTATCCATATTATTTTCACAGTTTCTGTCCCTGTTATTGTCATGGTCATTAAGCAAAGTCCATATTTTATCACTCCAGTAACTGGATCTTCCATTTCTATTGATTGTAATATTTCTTTTCATGTTTCTGTTTTTTGTTGCTTCGTAACTTGAATATATTGCAAGATATTGTGTATAAAAAAATTGTAGAGACTCTGGATAAAGTTATCTTCTTCCACAAAAGGTAGACCCTAAATTCTGGCAGGCAGCAGGTTTCCTGAATCCAGTTAGGGACTGAGCTGAATCCAGACTTGTTTGAAGTTTGGTAAAGCTCATTCTGTTTCTGTTTCAACTCTGCTTTAAAGGTTTAGATCTCCAAGGGTCTCAACTGAGATCTTGGAATGTTTATTAAAACTTGTTTTTTTTGAGATCAGATCTAAACAACAATTTTGGCTTCCTAGTACTTTAAGATTAGCAACTATTTATTCTGCATTTCAGTGGCTGTTACCTTAGCTTCTTAATTTTTTATTTCATGAAACTTAACAATTTGGCAAATGTCTCAAAATGACAGACACCTCCCAACTGTCATACCCACTTCTCTCCATCATTTTTTCTCTATATAGTCTCAGCACATAGATTCCTGACTGCCTTGGCAGCTCCAAATTCCAGTGCCGGCTTTCCAGACCTGTGCTATATAACTTAAAGTTCTTTCAGTTTCTTACACTTAGCGCTTACTTGATTTCTTCACCTTCTTCCTTACTGAAAAATAAATAAATAAATAAATAAATCACCAAAGCCCTGGGAGAAGAAACAGAGTGTAGATGTAGGCAAATCAAATGTTGATTTATTTATCTGTATTTGCATTTCTCATAGATCTTGGCCCCTCAAGTTCTGGCTGCCTCAGCAACTCTGTAGGGCTTTTGTGTGTGTGTGTGTGCACGTGTGCGTAATTTTATCAAGAGTTATGGTATATTTATACATTATAAGCTACCCCAAAATGTTCAAAATGCATGGGTAAATAAATATAAAAATATGCAAGTGATTCCACACATTGTCCTTAAGTAAGTGCAGGCATACTAAGGTAGGAGAGTTGATTAAATGTATAAATTTCTAAGAATTATTTTTGAATAATTTTTGAATAAAAAATTTCTGATAAAGTAATATATGATAATAGGATTGATTCCAGGCCTTGAAATGTGGATAAACAAATGACCATGAATTTTTTTGCACAATTTCAATACTGTGAAAATTAACTGTGACATAAATCATGGTAAATCATTTTGAAAAGTTTCATAATTGCAAAATTTCATCATAAGGCATACATTTTTCTGTTTTTTCTCAATTAGAGTTAGTTTATTACATACTATTATTACAGATTAATATAACCACTTCATTTTGTAAATTTTTAAAATTAATTAATTATCTATTTTTATTTTTTCAGAGTGATTAGTATATAATCATTTTTTATGGCCCTTTACCAATTTCTTGCTAAAGTTCCCTCCCTCTCCCTCTTTCCCACCTGTAGTAGCCTCAGTTCTGCTCTCTCCTTTTGAAAGTATTGTGATTGTTGCATCTTTCTTTCTTTTTCTTTATCTGTTTATTCTTTTAGCTCTCACTTAGAAGTGAGGACACATGGTGTTTCTCTTTCTGTGCCTGTCTTATCTCACTTAAACGTAATTTTCTCTAAGTTCATCCATATTGCAGCAAATGACAGACTTTCACTCCTTTTTATCACAGAGTAATATTCCATTGTGTGTGCATACCACATTTTCCTTATCCAGTCATCCGTTGATGGACATTTCAGTTAGTTCCAACTCTTGGCTATTGTAAGTAGAAGCTGAGATAGACATGGGTGTGCATGTGGGTATCCCTTCAACATAATGATTTCCATTCCTTTGGGCATATACTCAGCAATGGAATTGCTGGATTGCATGGAAGTTCCTTCTGTAGTTGTCTGAGGAATATCCATACTGTTTTCCATAATGGCTGCACTAATTTCACATCCCACCAACAGTGTGGGATGGTTACCCTTTCTCTTCTTCCTCACAAGAATTTGTTACTCTCTGTATTTTTGATAATAGCCAGTCTAACTGGGATGAGATGATATCTCAATGTGGTTTCGATTTGGCATGTACTTTTCTGAAAGTCTCCTTTGTTGATGAAAAATATCATAATAACAGTCTTCAGTATAGAGCTGGCAAGTGATTAATGAAAAATATCCACTCTAATCCATTTGTATTTATAATTTTGAGTAATAATTTTCAATAAATAATGTAAAGTTTAATTTTCATAAATATCTCCTAGAGATTTATTTAGAATAAAATGCAAAGTCATATGTTTCTTACAAGTTAATCTACCTGTGTCATAGATTTAGATTTTCACTTTTTATGCTAAAACATAGAGAAAATAGGGATATTTTCCCCAATATTAACTTTTGTGTTAGTAAAGGTAAAATGTCTTTTCAGAGTTGAGAAAGGCAAAGTTGAGGGAGGCAGTTAAGTGCAGATGGAATTGTTGGAATTTAGGGTATTACAGTCAGATGAACTTAGTTTTTTTTTTGTTTTTTTTTTTTGTCTTTTGTCTTTTTCCGTGTCCGGCAACGGATTGCAACCCTCAGTGTTGCCCCCGTACCGGACCGGGGACCGGCAACGGGATCACAACCCTCAGTGTTGCTCCTGCGCCTCACTCAGCCAGTGAGCGGGAACCGGTCTGTATGTGGGATCCGAACCCTCGGGCGGGAGCGCCGCCGTGCTTCCCAAGCAGCACACTATCCAGTGTGCCACCGGGCCGGCCCAGATGAACTTAGTTTTTAATCTGAGTCTACCCTTACTGTGTATGGGCATATGAAAATTAGTTAATTTCATTAGGAGTCAATTTTCTTATAAAATGTGGGTAAAGCTATTTAGCTTAAAGTGTTGTTGTGAAGATTAGATAAGGTAGTACATATGAAGCTTCATAAATAAAAACACTATTTACAAAGTGCTTAATAATGTGCTTCATAGACATTAATGTTTTGTGTGATTTTTCCACCATGTGTTAAAAAAATACTATCACTCCAAAAGAAAAAAGCCATAGAATAGCCCACATGAATTAAATAGTTATTTTGACATTTATGCACTTTTCACACATTACACAATGAAAGAAAAGGTAATGCAATAAAATAAATACCTTCAAGCTTAAACTTAATCATTGCATTAAAAATTAAGAAAACAAATACAAATGTATTATAAACTTAGCTTAAATTGATACAATATTTATCTTTAAATATTAGAAGAAACCACATGCAGAACTTGGAAGTTCATTTGGCTTTTGTTGATGAGCACAAGTATTATGTAAGTGAAAATTAATTTTGAACTTTACCGTATTCTTAGAATATAATATTAGAAGATTTATGATAGGATGACTCAACATTTCTACATACCTCCTTCAATGGCATTATTGTCTACCAACATTTTTTTATTTTAGTGTAGTTACTACTAAGCTCCCCAAATCCAATAACACATAGAGTTTGATACTCAGCTTAGAGTTTATAGAAGTATGTGCCTGAAGAAAAATCTATCATAAAAATAAATGGTTTTATATATCTGTAAATCTAGGTGTTATTGCAGATAATGAAAACTAGTATATCATAAATGTACTAAAATAGCAAACAAGTAATCAAATTCATGCGATTTTAAATGATTAAAATCTTCACAGTGTATGAAGGGCTCAGTGTTTCACTTGGAAATTTTGGAGTAAGGTTTAATAGCACTGCAAAGGGAATAAAGTGCTCAGACCTTATTTATTTTAATGACTTTTGAAATGGGCTTTGAAAGACACATTGAAAATCATATTAAAAGGAACATGTAGTAGTTTTATTACACTATTGCATGGCTTTTGAATTATATAGCAATTTTCCATTTTAAACAGCTGTAAAGAACAAATTTGTCAAGCTACAAAATGATAGAATCGCATTAGTCAAGAAAGAACGTGTGTGTTTATGGATAACTAAATTAATACAGAAATGAAAGGACTCGCCTCGCTATTGTAAATTATGTTAGGTAACTTCAAAGTTTGGGTTATAATTCACTTTTGATACACTGTATTCACTCAAGTTGTAGTAAGTTATTACTTGTTTGATTTTTTTCACTTGCTTTATTAATCACTTTTACACAAAATATATGCAATAAAAATTTGAAATTACTTAATTTTTTTTTGCATTTTAAACTTTATAAATTTAAAGAGTTATGAGCTGCTTAGCTAGATTTTGTTATATTTATTGGTATTTGGTTTGACTTTTGTTGTTGTTTTGATTTTAATATAGTAAATGAAGAACTTGCTTTTCCAAGTTCTGCTTTGAGTTTATAGGGCTCATAGCTATGATGTGAGTAATTCAGCAATTTTCCCCCTTATACATTCTTTTCCCGAAACGTTTTTCTTTAAGTCTCCAACCAGAGGGAAAATTAGGTAAATATAGGATTTTTTTTTTGTTTGTATTAGGGAAATTTGTGATCAAAATAAATATCTTTTTGGTCATCTATTTTGTCTTTGTGTCCCTAAATCCAAATTTTTCATGTCTTCTTATTTTAATAGTGGTTTCAATGAAAATTGTCAAACCTCACATAGTGATTACATTTTTGTTGTTGTTGCTATCTCTAGTTCTGGGGGAAATTCTAATAACTTATAGTCTGTTGCTTATGGCACTGATTTTTGATTGTATCTTCCAAGGGTGCCCTCCACCTTAATCATAAAGGAAATGTACTAAGAGATCATTTACTTCCCGTACTTACACTGAAACAGAGCTGTAAAGCTAAAGTGACTTGATTAAATTTACAGAGCAAATGAGTAATAGAAATGACAGGAAGAGGAAGGGGATACAACACGCAGTGCTCTCCATGTGCTGGGCTGCATGCTTGAGCCCTAGAAATCTTACCTCTTTAAATGTCCTAATATTCCTGTAAGATAGATTCTTCCCTTTTTATAGATGTGGAAAGTGGATTTCAGATTCAGATTTATGATGACTATGAAAGATGTATCTTGTTCCACTGATATGAAATGTGTAAAGTGTCTTTTTTTTCTTTTTATTGTTACTTTTTATTATGGTAAATTTATGTGTAAAGAAGCTTACAAACCCGTGGGATGACAGACAGTAAACACTATGCAAATAATTAATTACCTGCATTGGATCCACCCATCTTTTTTGTTTGTTTGTTTTATTTACTTATTTACTTATTTTCTATTGGTTATGGATATTCATAGGGTACAAAGCTGATTATCACCACTTGTGCCCAAGCTGTGATGGCCAGATCAATACTATCAGCATGCCCATTACCACAAATTGCAATTATTCCCTGTATCTCCAGCCTAATTAAACCCTGACCTCCCACCTATTCCCTGTTCCCACACCCCACTCTGTAACTTTAGGTATGTTCTCTCCCTCTGCAAGTCCATTACACCACTGTGGTCTTTCTTTCTTTCCTTCTTTCTCTCTTAGCTCCCACTTATGAGTGAGGAAATGCAGTACTTTTCCCTCTGTGTCTGGTTTATAACATTTTCTCTAAGCTCATCCATGGTGCTGTGAATGTCAGAATTTCATTCTTTTTTAATGGCAGAGTAGTATTCCCATGGTGTATATATACCAAATTTTCCTTATCCAATCATCTGTTGATGGAAATTTAGGTTGGTTTCATATCTTGGCTATTGCAAATAGAGCTGTGATGAACATTGGAGTGCAGGTATCACTTCAACATGATTTCCAATCCTTTGGGCATATACCTAGAAGTGGCATACTGCTGGATATGGTAGATCTATCTTTAGTTGTTTGAGAAATCTCCATACTGTTTTTCATAGTGGTTGTACTAATTTACAGTTCCATCAACAGTGTAGAAGTGCTCCGCTCTCACCATATCCTCAGCAGCATTTGTTACTCACTGTCTTTTTGATTATATCCAGTCTAACTGGGGTAAGGTGATATCTAAATGTGATTTTAATTTGCATTGCCCTGATGATTAGCTGAGTATATTTTTAAGTGCCTGTTGGCCATCTTTGTATTTCTTCCTTTGAGAAATATCTATTCAGCTCTTTTACCCATTTTTTAATTGGATTATTTATTTTCTTACTTTGTAATTGCTTGAGTTCCTTGTATATTCTATATTAATACCTTGTTGAATGTATAGTTTGCAGATATTTTCTCCCACTCTGTAGGTTGTCATTTCACTCTGTTGACTGTTTCCTTTGCTGTGAAGAAGCTTTTTAGTTTGTTATAGTCTCATTGGTTTATTTTTTCTTTTGTTGCTTGTGATTTGGGGCTCCTGTTCATCAAGTCTGTGCCCAGTCCTAGTTCCTGAAATGTTTCCCTTATATTTTCCCTTAGTAGTTTTATAGTTTCAGGTCTTATACTTAAGTCTTTAATCCATTTTGATTTGTTTTTTGTATATGGTGAGAGGTGTAGATCTAGATTCATTCTTCTGTATATGTATATCTAATTTTCCCAGCACTATTTACTGAAGAGGCAGCCTTTCTCCCAATGTGTGTTCTTGTTGCCTTTGTCAAATATCAATTGGCTATAAGCCAGTGGGGTGATTTCTGGGTTCTCTATTTTGTTCCACTGGTCATTGTGTCTATTTTTTGGCCAGTATCATACTGTTTTGGTTACTATAGCTTTGTAGTATAATTGGAAGTCAGGTAGTGGTATGCCTCTGGCTTTACTATTTTCACTCAGGCTTGCTTTGGCTATTCAGGGTCTTTTGTTGTCCCATATGAATGTTAGGATTGTTTTTTCTATTTTTGTGAAGAATGTCATTAGTATTTTGATGAGGATTGCACTAAATCTGTGGATGCTTTGAGTAGTATGGACACTTTCCAATTCAAGAGCATGAAATGTCTTTCCATCTTTTTGTATCTTCTTTAATTTCTTTAAGTAGTGGTATTGTAGTCCTCATTCTAGAGATCTTTCACCTCCTTGGTTAAACTGATTCCAAGGTATTTTATTTTATTTTATTTATTTATTTATTTTTTGTCTTTTTTTTTTGTGACCGGCAACAGATCGCAACCCTCAGTGTCGCACCCGTACCAGAACGGGACTGGCCATGGGATCGCAACCCTCGGTTTTGTGCCCACATCTCGCTCAGCCAGTGAGTGGCCAGTCTGTATGTGGGATCCGAACCCTCGGCGGGAGCGCCGCCATGCTCCCAAGCGGCGCACTGTAGCAGTGCGCCACCGGGCCGGCCCAAGGTATTTTATTTTTTTGGTGACTATTCTAAATTGGCTTACTTTCTTGATTTCTCTTTCTTTTAGTTCATTATTGGAGAATATAAACACAACTTATTTGGGGGCATTGATTTTGTGTTTTGCAGCATTACTGAAATTACTAACCAGCTCTAAGAGCTTGTTGTAGAATCTTTAGGTTTTTCTCTAATATAGTATCATGTCACCTGTAGACAGGGACAACTTGACTTTGTCTTTTCCAGTCTGCATGCCCTTCATTTCCTTTTCTTACCCTATTGCTCTGGGTAGTACCTCCAGTACTACTTTAAATAGGAGTGGTGAGAGTGGGCATCCTTGTCTTGTTCCTGTTCTTGAGGTAAATGCCTTCAGTATTTCCCCATTCAGGATGATATTGGTGGTGCGCTTGTCATTAATGGCTTTATTGTGTTGAGATACTTTCCTTCTATACCTAGTTTGTTTAGAGTCTTTATCATAAAAGAATGTTGAATTTCTTCAAATGCTTTTTCTGCATCTTTTGAGATAATCACATGGCTTTTCTCCTTGATTTTGTTGATGTGATGTATCATATTATTGACTTGAATATGTTGAACTATCCTTGCATTTCTGTGATGAATCCCACTTGATCATGGTTTATAACTTTTTGTTTTTTGATGTGTTGCTGTATTCTGATTGTTAGTATTTTACTGTGGATTTTTGTGTCTATGTTCATTAAAGATATTGGTCTGCAGTTTTCTTTTTTTGTGGTATTTTTGTCTGGTTTTGGTATCACAGTGATGCTGGCCTCATAGAATGAGTTTGAGGGAATGGCCTCAGTTTCAATTTTTTGGAATAGTTTGAAGAGAATTGGTATTAATTCATCTTTAAAGGTTTCGTAGAATTCAGCAGTAAAGCCATCCAGTCCTGAGCTTTTCTTTGTTGGGAGATTGCTTTTTACTGCCTCAATCTCATTGCTTGTTATTGATCTGTTCAGGTTTTCTATTTCTTCTTGGTTCAGTATTGGTAGTTTATGTGTCCAGAGATTTATCCATTTACTCCAGGTTTACAAATATGTTGGTGTATAGTTGTTTTAGTTGTTTATAATAGTTTCTAATTATTTTATGTCTTTCTGTGGAATCAGTTGTAATGTCTCCTTTTGCATTTCTGATTTTTTTATTTATGTAATTTGGATCTTCTCTCTTCTTTTTGTTTGTTTGTTTGTTTACCTAAGTAATGGTTTGTGTATTTTTTTATCTTAAGAAAACAACTTTTGTTTTATTAGTCTTTTGTATCATTTTGTGTGTGGGGGGGACTCTGTACCATTTAGTTCTGTTCTGATTTTATTTCTTTCCATCTACTAACTTTGAGATTAGATTGTTCTTGTTTTTCTAGCTCTTTTAGGTGTATAGTTAAGTTGTTTACTTGAAATCTTTCTACTTGTTTGATGTAAACATTTATTGCTATAAACTTCCCTCTTAGTACTTGCAGTGTCCCATAGGTTGTGACATGGTGTTTCTTTATTTTCATTGTCTTCTAGAAACTTTTTGATTTCTTGTTTAATTTATTCTTGTACCCATAGGCAATTCAGGAGCTTGTTGTTTAATTTCCATGTGTTTGTATAGAGTCCTGATTTTTCTTGTTATTAATTTGTGGTTTTAATCCATTGTTGTTTCAATAGATAGTTGAGAAGATTTTGATTTTTTAAAAGTTATTGAGACTTGATTTGTGTCCTAACATGTGGTCTATCTTGGAGAATATTCTATGTGCTGATGAGAACAATGTATATTCTGTAGTTGTTGGGTGAAATGTTCTGTAGATATCTGCCAGGTTCAGTTGGGCTAAGGTGTAGTTTAATCCTGTGTTTCTGTGTTAATTTATTTCCTGGAGATATGTCTAATAACGCAGAGGGATGTTCACATCCCCCACTATTATGGTATTCTAGTCAGTCTCTTTAGGTCTAATAGTGTTTTCTTTATCTTGGTGCTCCAGTGTTTGATGCATATATATTTATGACTGTAATAACTTCTGGCTGGATAGATCCCTTATTCATTATATAGTGGCCTTCTTAGTCTCTTTTTATGGTTTTTGGTTTATAGTCTATTTTATCCAAAAATAAAATTTTATCTAAAAATAGCTACTCCTGTTCATTTTTTGGTTTCCATTTGTGTGGTATATCTTTTTCCATCACTTCACTATTAGTCTGTGTGCATCTTTACTGGTGAGATGGGTCTCTTGAAGACAGCATATAGTTTGGTTTTGCTTTTTGATCCAATCTGTCAGTATGTGTCTTTTGAGTAAGGAGTATTACCTTATTCCTGGAATTCTATGGATTTTTGTTTAGATGTTTTGAGTATCATTTGTTCCATTATCCCTCTTTGATTATTGGTCTTCAATGTTTGTGGGTTTATTTTGAGATGGTAAGATTTATCTTTTTTTGTCTTTCTCATTTGCTTTTGTATTTTACTTGCGGGTTTTGTTCTTACTTGTGTATGGCAGTGATTATTGTTTTTCAGGTTCCAGGTGCAGGACACCCTTGAGAATTTCTTGCTGGCTGGTTGTGTGATGAACTCCTACAGTTTTTGTTTGTCTGGGAAATACAGTATTTCTCTCTAATTTCTGAAGGATAGCCTTGCTAGGTATAATATTCTTGGCTGCCAGTTTTTTCTTTTAGTATTTTGAATACATTATTCCATTTTCTTCTTCCCTGCAGAGTTTCTGTTGAGGAGTTGCTATTAGTCTGATGGCGGCTTCCTTATAAGTGACTTGCTGCTTTTCTCTTGCTGCTTTTAGGATTCTCTCTTTGTCTTTGAGCTTTGTCAATTTGAGTATAATGTGTCTTGGAGAGGAACTTTTTGGACTGAAACTATTTGGGGATCTCTGAGTTTCCTGGATCTGAAGGTTGGTGTTTCTCCCTATACTGGAAAGTTTTCCATTATTATTTCATTGAATATATTTTCAATGCCTTTACTTTTCTCCTCTCCTTCAGGAACTCCGATGATTCAGATGTTTGTGGGCTTAAGGTTGTTTACTATCTCTCTTAGAGATTGTACATTTTCTTAAATCCTTTTTTTCCTTTTTTTTTTTTTTTTTTTTTTTTTTTTGGTCTGCCTTGGTTATTTCATAAAGATCACTTTCAAGTTCATAAATTCTTTCTTCCACTTTTTGTAATCTGCTGCTTAAGCTCTTTGCTGTGTTTTTTTATTTCATTGAATGTGTCTTTCAGTTCCAGGAGTTCTGTTGCATTTTTTTTTTTTTCCTGACTGGTAAGGGGATCACAACCCTCAGCACAATGTTGTCTGCACCACGCTCAGCCAGTAAGCACACTGGCCATCCCCATATATGATCCCAACCTGCGGCCTTAGCGCTACCAGCAACGCACTCTCCTGAGTGAACCATGGGGCTGGCCCTGTTGCATTCTTTTTTTGAGGTATTAATCTTTTCAGTTCAAGGAGTTCTGTTGCATTTTTTTTTTTTCCTGACTGGTAAGGGGATCACAACCCTCAGCACGATGTTGTCTGCACCACGCTCAGCCAGTAAGCACACTGGCCATCCCCATATATGATCCCAACCTGCGGCCTTAGCGCTACCAGCACCGCACTCTCCTGAGTGAACCATGGGGCTGGCCCTGTTGCATTCTTTTTTTGAGGTATTAATCTCTTTGTAAATTTCATCCTCCATATCCTGGATATTTTTTCTCATTTTGTTTTGTTGTTTTACAGAGTCCTCTTTTATCTCATTGAGTTTTCTTAAGATAGTTACTTCAAATTCCTTTTCAGTCATTTTGGGGGTTTGCTGTTCTATGCGGTCCGGTACTTGAAATTCACTGAAGTCCTTTGGTAGTGTCATATTTTCTGATTTTTTTTTTCATTTTTCTAGGATCTCAACATTGATTTTTGATCATCTGGTAGATCAGTTGCTTTTTCTATTACTCTGGAGTAGACTTTATGGGAAAATATTTTTTCCTCTGTTTCCAGGCATTTCACATTTTTCTAGGATCTCAACATTGATTTTTGATCATCTGGTAGATCAGTTGCTTCTTCTATTACTCTGGAGTAGACTTTATGGGAAAATATTTTTTCCTCTGTTTCCAGGCATTTCAGGCACTTCCAGTGACTCTCCTTGTGTCAGTGAAGTCAAATATATGGTAGACCACCTGCACTGTGGTCTTGGATGTTACTAAGGAAACAAGCCATCCTTGAAACACTATTAGCTGTGGTGGTGGCTGTTGTGGACCACCTCCATGGGTGCTATGTGAAACCTCATGTCAGTGGTGCAGCACATGAAGTTCTACCTTCTGCATGGGTGGGGTGGGGGTGTGGGCAGGTGGCTGGCCTGTTCTCCTGCCTTTCTTGGTGCCTCCCCATTGGTGGCTGTGCAGCATGGGGTCCTGCCTTCTCTCCACCCATTTGGATGTTACTGTATGTACTGGTGGCCAGAGAAGCACTGTCACTATGGTGTAGACAAGGACAGCTTTTTAGATTAATGTGCAAGGGAAGCTCCATTCATGCATAAGGTTCCATATTCCTTTAAACTTCAAAGACCAATAATTCAGCCTTGCTTTCTGCTTTGTTCCAGGGAGTCCAGGCTTTTACTAGGCCCTCCTCCCCCAGTGTGTCTGGAAATCCCATGGCTCCACATGCCACCCATCTCTTCCCTCTTGGCCAGTGTTTAGCTCCAAACCACTCCTCCCTCTTTTCTAGTTTATTACTTTTGGTCTGGAGACCAGCATTCCCAGACTATCTCTGCTCATTCCACTGCACTATTTTGTCCAAATTGTGGATACTACTCTTCAATTTCTCACAATTAAATCAGCGGCCAGGCCATAAAATTCAATAACGCTTTATTGCAACAGGGAGTTTAAAATCGGTTGCTGAGCGTTATGCTGCTTTCTGAATGCATCATCCCAGAGGGGAATATTTTACACCCTACAGCTGGAGCCCACCTCTATATTTCAAGGTGGGTTGCCAGGTAAAATACAGGATGCATATTTCCACTTGAATTTTAGAAAAACAGGAAATACTTTTTTAGTGTGAAAATGACCAAAATATCAGGACACACGTATATTAAAACTTCGAAATACACCAAAACTTTGGGACATACTTACACTAAAAGATGAAAAATGTGGTGTTTTATTAAAATTAAAATTGCACTGGGTATTCTGTATTTTTATTTGCTAAAACCATCAACTCTGATTTCAGTTGCCAGATTTCCTTAACAATTCCTGGAATCAGTCCTTTTTTCCCCCGAAGTCCAGGCCTCCAATTTCTTCAGTTCCTTCTTTTCATCCTTCAGTCTCTCCCTTACAGCATCATTTTTTTTTTAATGTTTGTTTTGTTTTGTTCATTAAGTGCAGTATATTTAAAATATGCAACTTGTGTTTTTCTTGAGAAACTAGCATGAAAAGACCTGGGTTCTTGCTCTCATTCCACTTTCAGGCCTTTGGGCATGAGGATGATCACTGACTTCTTCTCAACCTCCTTTTCTGCATATTAGAATTCAGCTCACACTGTAAACCCTTCCGTGCATGGCAGCGGTGATAATTAGGTGAGAGAAGAAAGGAGAAGTCATTTAGAAACAAGTTCTGACCCAACTGTATAGAAATACGGTTGCCTTATGTTGTCTTTTAGGTTATGTTTTGCATTGTTTTGTTTCACTGGGGTAAAATGGGGGAGAATTTTCAAACCACACCCAAATGGCAGAAGAGAAATTACCAAGGAGGCAGATGACTCAGTCTTTGGCCCCTACTCTCTCTGGATGTCTTTCAGTGTCACCCTGTCAGCCTGGACCATGGTACCTCTTCTGACTGGAATCTCCAACATTCCTGCTTGGGGTTTTCCAACCCACCTCTGCCTTTCTGTGTTTCTGTCCTACACTCCTAACCTAATGTTTAATGACCTGTTCAGCCCCCTAGTCCCTAATTTTTGTGTTTGTCATATCCCAACCTTAATTCCTGATCATTTTTATGGTAGTTTTATTTGTGTCTAGTTCCATGTGTGTATGTGTGGGCTTGCTTTTAATCTAGACTATTTTCATTTCATTTAGAGTTCAGTGCTCCATTCTCAGTCGTATTAAAAGAAGGGAACTGTCTTCTCTCTCTGGTGTTTAAATAGGTCTTTCCAAATAAATTCTCCAAGTTTTGCTTTCTCCAAATATTTTGAAGTGTTTATTATCCTTCAGACATGTTGGATGACTGGAACTAACTGATATCAAACACTATGTAAAATTCACGAAGATTGCTCTTGGAAAGCAGGATTTATAAACTCTATGTAAATATAGAGTTTAAGCTTATAGAGTGCTTAATACCTCTAGTGTGTTATTTCCGTTCCCATGGTATCCATATGATATGCTTTTGGAATCCAAGGCAGTATTCCAAACCTAACTACTATTTGGGCCTAGAAATGTGTTTTCCTATGGAGTGAATGTTGCCAAAACAATCTGAGTAAGTGAGCATTTGATTGAGCGCTGCTATGAGGACACACCCAAGAAACATTGCATTTATGTGATTTTCCCCTTTTCTTATGAGGGCAATATCTTCCAAGACTTTTTAACTTTCACTTCTACCTTCCAAGGTAGTTGTAGGGTGATAAACATATTTTCTATTTATAATATTGAATAACTTCTTCAAGTAATTTAACTGTGTGCCTTAAGATCTATGGAGATAATTTTTGTTGTTGCTGAAGATGCGTGAACTTTCAAAATGGAGCTATTTGTTAGAAAAATAGTTCAAGTACTGAAGTACTGTGAGAAATGTTACTTCTTTGGCAGGGCTGCCTCCCTGTTGAATGCTTGGCACATTCATTGTGCTATCAAATCCTACCATTCTCCCATGCTAAAAAAATCAGTCAGACATCAAATAAAATAATTTGGCAAACTCAGCTTATGTATTCTGTGAAAATAAAATCAGTTTCCACAATCAATTATTTGAAAGTTCACTTAAAAAAAAGTTGTGTTTTGAATAACATTTAAAACTATTTGCTTTTTGTTAAGGGAAGGGAAGGAGGAATGTCATGTTTTGCAGACTTAATAAAAAGGAGAGTTTCGGTGTATATAATTTAGAGTCATTTCAACCCAATTTAATTTTCCTTGTGTAAATGTGACTTCCTGGAAATAAAATTTTCTATATATATTTTTTCAATTCCAATTTAAAAAAAAATAATATGTACCAGATTTTAAATGTATCCTCTTTGACATAATTAGGAAAAAAAAGGGAAGAAGACTGCCAAATAAAATATAGGATTCCCAATTAAATTCAAATTTCAAATAAACAACAATTTTTCTTCTTTTTATAAGTATGTTCTATATAATAACTACTAAAAAAAATCATTGTTTATCTGAAATTCAAATTTCACTGGGTTTCCAGTATTTATATTTGCTAAATTTTGTAACACCAGAAAGGAGATAAAGCAGAGGGCACAGGAAAAAAAATAATCGAAGTATTACTTATGAAGTTTTGGGAAATGTAATTGTAGCTTATATAAGAACTCTAATTTTATGCATTAGCTGGAAAGTGAGGAAGGGACTTAGTTCCTGTGTCTTCTCAGAAAGAAGTCAGTACATTTCATGGACAGGGCCAAGATTCTGCTTGAATTTTATAGATAAAAGAGACACAGAGATTGAGAAACTTGCCTAAGTTAGCAAATGGTTCAGTTAAGACTACTCTTTCTGACCACGGTTTCTCTGTCTCCAAAGATCCTTAGCTCTAGTCATCCATCACATTAAATATTTTATCCCCAAGGTGGGCATTACCAAATACCAGAAAGTTGTTCATCCGCAAAATTCTTCATCCACCGAGTAGGCATGATAAGGTCAATCTCACAATGCTATTGTAAAGGCTTATTAAAACATATTTCTATCAAAATCTAAGTGGTACACACTTGAAATAAATATTTAGTTTCCTTCTTAAGTATCTAAGTTTCTCTGAATCTCTGGGATCATGGCAGGATTCAGAAAAGAGCACTTGGAATTAAGAAATTGAGAAGCCAAGGACATAATTTTTAATCATTTATATAGAAAGGCATTGAATAATCAGTCAAAAGAAAATAAATGGAGAGAAATGCCTCCTTGTATCAGTGTATTATCCACAACCAAGCTTATGGAGTTTGGAGGTATTGTCCTCCCAGAACTCACATGGAAATTTGATCCTCAACGTGGCAGTGTTGTAAGCTGTTTGAGTCACCAGGGCAGATCCCTCATGAATGGATTAATGCTCTCCCTAGGTGGGAGGAGTAATGAGTGAGTTCTTGCTCTATTAGTTCCCGCTAGAGCTGGTTGTTTAAAAATCCCTGGCACCTCCCCTCTCTCTCTTCTCTTGCTTTCTCTTGCCATGTGATCTGCTTGTACCTGCCGGCTGCCTGCTGCTTTGCACCATGAGTAGAAGCAGCCTGAGGCCTGCACCAGATGCAGCTGTCCCAGAACCATGAGCCACATAAACCTCTGTTCTTTACAATTTACCCAGTTTCAGGTATTCTGTTATAGCAACACAAAAATGGACTAATACACAAGCCAAACAAATTTTCAAGCATTTCCTGAAAGCTTATGGAGATGTAGATACTGAAATATTTATAGTGAGGAAGGGAGATAGAAAATTTATGGTAATGGATCTAATGTTACTAATTTTAGGTGTGTATGTTAGTATTAGTACTACTGATGTTAGTTATATTTACTGTGCTGTTCTCAATGTTCTATTTTATATGTTTATCAGGGCTCTCAATATTTATTCCTAATTTTGTTTCCTAAGTGATTTTTAATCTCTTGTAATAATAGTCATAGTTGATATTATATGAGAGATTCTGTCCAAGCACCTGACGTACTCTGGTTTATGGAACCCTAGAAACATCTCTATTTGAGGTATATTTGAGTGTGTTTTCACTTTCTCTACTTTAGATAGGACTGAACTAAAAGTCAGTGGATTCAGTAAAGCACTCAAGGTCACACAGCTAATAAGGAGAGGAGCCAAGTTGGAATTCAGTATCTCTTTTTTCTACTGTGCTGTGCTATTCTGCTTCTAGTCATGTATGAAATCCATTAATCATTTTGAATAATCAGTACCTGTATCAAATTGTCACATAATTTTATAATGCTAAGAAATAATGCTAAGAAATTTTAAATCTCACCCCTAGATTTAGGAACTTGTGTGTGTGTGTGTGTGTGTGTGTGTGTGTGTGTGTAATCAAACTCTTAGAGTCTTTTCAATTTTAGGGTTTAGGTTTTCTGCCTTATTTTTCTGAGTAATTATTTTAATGGCTTTTCTGATTTTAATTTTATTTAATTTAGTTTTACTTTAATGCCTGAGGGAACACTACTTCTGACTTGAAGTCCTGATGTAACTTCGACTAATGATGTTTTTGAGGACAAATTAGGAGCATACTAAAAAGTAAATAGAAAGGCCTTTATTTTGGAATGGAATCATTAGAGTACACACTAGCAAGAGGCATCTGGATATGGTGAACAAGCATTCAAATCACCCAGGAGTGAGTCAAGTCCTGGTCATGAGATACATTAGTGTGTGTTCTGGATTCAGCTGCTTAGATTGGCTTCTCTATGGGTTCTTCATGAGGCCAATCTTGCAAGGTTATTGTAAAGGCTTGCTGAAACATATTTATAGCACAATATAAATGATAGGCACTTGATAAATGGTAGTTATTTTTATTAATATCCTTAGAGCCAAGTCCATTGCATTTATTTTTCTATTTTTCACAGAGATAAGGAAATGAGCTCTTGGACAGTGTTTTTGCTGCTGGATTAGTGGCCAAGATGGTGTATTAACAACCTCTCAGGCACAGTGGCAGACACTCTGTAGTTCCTGGACAGTGAAGATTTTAGTTGCATCAAATATGGTTATTGTGATTTTTCCTTTAAAATACTATCCCTGCTTTTTTTTTTAGCTTTGCAATATAGGGATGAGTTATTTTATAAATCTTAACTTTTTCGACTGCTGATTTAGTCACTGAAATTTAAATAAATGGCAGTTCAAGACACATGTTTCTTTCCATCTAGGCTCTAGTACTTAACAAAGCTGCTACTTTCCAATTTTCAATATTCATCAGAAGCACTGTGTATAACCAAAATTGCAGAATTTGGCAAAAAGAATATGTTTTCATTTAAGATATCAAATGTATTTGCTGAGTAGAACACTACGGACATCAAGAAGTTTTGGGTCATTTGCCCACATGTGTTACTTCAGTAAATGTACTAGAAAAATCCCTCTCAGCATTTAAAATTATTGACTTGTTTTTTGATGCAAATTTAAAATATAAAATGAGAAATTCTGTCTCAAGTATATGTTGAGTTTTGTTGTATAATAGACTAGAGGATAAACAAAAAATCTACCAGCAGAGCACAGATAGGTATTTTCATTATACTTATGAGAATCTTTGAGGAAAATGGATTAAAAAGAAGCATGGAACTAGGTCATTTTGCCTCCTGTCTTCATACAACTTTGTGAGTGGTCACTAAAATAATACCATCATAGTTCATATGACTAGTATAATTTTTTAAATTAAATATTACTAGAAATAATTGAGTTTAAAATACCATGCTTAACACTCTAATAAAAAATGAAGTCAGATTATTATTGTAATGAATACGCTGTCCTTTAGAAATTTGCAGCTTTCCAGATGCTATTCGGCATTAAACTCTTTTAAGACATTGGCTATTGTTTTATACTTTGCTTTTCTGACAAGACGTCTTGGATGTGCTATGTTTGAAGTACAATTTTAAGAATTATTCTTTGACAGATTGAATGTATTTTTCCAGAGTAGAATTATCATTTTAATTTGTTTTGATTATTTTTCCCATTGCTATTTTGCATATCAAACACTATTGCCATTACTATAATTATGATTTGTAGGAAAAAATTCCCACTATTAAACTGTGTGTTGTGTTGAACATGATTTCTTATTTAGAAACTATGGCAGGTGCTTTACTTATTTCTCCTGTCCCCAGGTGCAATGGCCATTGGTGCTATTCACAAGTTTCCAAAAGTATCTTACCTTTGCATGTCAACTGACTTGGTTGCTCTCTGTTAGTTTTTAAATCTACACTTTGGGGCACTAGAAATGGCTGAAATTTCAGTTGTCTTCTCTGTAGAGTTACCAGTTTAATAGAGCCATAAAAACTGTGATATTAGTTCTAGTTAATATTAATACATCAGTTTGGGGAGTTTTGTTGCTTATTTATTGGTGGGCCCCCACAACTTGATTTTCTGTAGTTTATACTAAAATAATAAAATATTATCTGATTCATAATTTACTCAAAAAATGTGCTTTAATGTTATACTAGATATGTTGGATTCCCACTCAGCATCTATTTCCAGGAGCTGTAAAGGTAAAGTTTGCATTTCCCAGATACTTGTATGACCAGGGTTCTAGAAATGAATTACATTCTCCACTTAGATTTGGGACATTTCCTGATTCCAGGTTCCAAATCCCTATATTGTCACTATTATTGAACATACTGAACATCCTGTTTGGTGGTAGCCAGATGGTGCCTAAGAAGTTTTCAGTTCTGCTGAGTTTTGGGAGTCATTCCTGGAAGCCCTGACTGGGGCCCAATGCTCTAGACCTTCCGATTATTTGTAAGTGCCTAATTCACTTTATTACTTATGTCTGCTTAAAACATGTAGGGCTGTTTGTTTTTCATAACTGAGCCCTAAATAAGTCAAACAAATTGTTGTTGCACTCATTTTTTGCATGTGTGAGTTTACAGAAAATTATAAATATGTAAATAGCATTGTTAAATGTCTAAAGCCATAGAGAATGAGAGGTTACTCATTAATATTTATTATACCTGTGTGAACTACTATAATCCAGGTTATGTTTTGCACTGTAGATCCCAAAATGTCTTATATTACTGCTGTCAACTTGTTACCAACATAAAGCCAATATAAACTGGTTTTACAGGAGTTTATATATAAACTTTAACAGCTGGGATTGAAAATAATTCAGGTTGGAAATATCTTCTGTTTTAGTAGGTAAAGAAATAAAAATCTGAGAGGAAGGATTAGGTGATGTAATTTCTTCTGTTTGATACTAAAATTCCATAAGAGTCTATATTTGAGAAATATAAAAATATTGCTGAGTTGCACTTTTCTGGGACTTTGAGAAGTGTGGGTGACAGAATGCAGTTTATGAACCTTTTTTTATGCCTTGTAAAAATAGCACTACATATACATGTTTAACTCTACATAACAATGAACTCACTTTCTCTGTACTTTTTATGTTCCTTTATGGTTTAATACTTTAGGCACTAAATCAAGAATCTAATATGTTGAGGGGAAAAGGGTTTCATATCAAAAGCTTCTTTCTTCAAGCAAATATTTGGTGGATTCCCACATGTCTACTGAAATGAAAACTAGGGAATACTGTGTATGTGTATCACAATATTCTTTTCAAGACTTTGGCAGGAGAATTATTTAAGAATGTCATTCTATCTTGAAAGCAGACTATAGATTTATGAGGGGAAGGGGAATATATCTATAAATTACTTCCTTCGAGGTTAAGAAGCTTTTGGGTTTAAGTATAGTAGTACCAATTAAAATATTGTGGGTTTCAACAAAAGCAGTGCATTGCATTTGATTTTAGATTGCATTTAAGTAAAAGAAACATCATCTCTCACCTCACCTAATGCTTACCTATGGGGTCAGCCATTTTGACACAGATAGATCATAGCTAGTTGCAATTGACAAGTGACCTGCAATTTCATTGTGCAATGGACCTGCTGGTGTGGGGTGGGGTCAACATAGTGCACGGCAAGGGGCAGCTTACCTTTGTGGCTAAACACTTGAACTCTGCAGACCCAATATCTGTGTTCAAATCCTGAATCCATCAAATACTAACCCTTTAACTTTGGGCATGTCACTGAATTTCAGCTTTCTTTTTTTTTTTTCTGTAAAATGAGAATTATAATTGTATCTGCATTCAATTGATCTGAGAATCAATAGGATGATTGATTGATGATTGCTATTGATGCAAATTCTCTCAAATAAAGGAATTCTCCACCATTAATTGATTCCAAAGGTAGGAAAAAATAAGTCTGCCAGTGCATAGACTCACCCAAATAATAACTTGCTCAAAAATACTATGTATAATACTAAAATATGAGTTTAGTTTTAAACAATATGAGGCAGCCCTTTAAAATGCTGCTTCTGCTCAGGGTAGCTTTTCAGACACTAATAGGCAACGGGGCTGGCTGCTGGGCACAGGCACCTTATATACTCTGGCCCCTTCACCCCTCCCGATACTGAAACATACACACATCCAGCAGCATGCACACGCCTTGCCATCACTGCCCTCCTGCTTTCCATGTGAGGTATCTTGGTCTGTCTGGGTATCTATAATAAAATGCCATAAACTGGGTAGCTTATAAACAATAGGAATTTATTTCTCACAGTTCTGGATGCAGGGAAGTACAAGATCAAGGTGCCCAATACCAGCAGATTTGGTGTCTGGTCAGGGCAGCTTTCTGGTTTATAGATGTGCCTTTTGCTGTATCTTCACGTGAGGGAAGAGACAAGGCAGCTCTCTGGGCCCTCTGTTACAAGGGCACTAATCCCACTTATGAGGACTCTGCCCTCATCTCCTAATCACCTTCCAAAGGTACCACCTTCCAATACCAGCACATTGGTGATTAGGTTTCCACATATGAATTTTTAGGGAAACACAAATATTTAGACCAAAGCATGGGGTGACCATGTGAAAGTTATAGTCAGGTTGAGGCTGCAGAGATGCTAGAAAAGGGGTTCTAGTGGATTCTGGGAGCAAGGTCAGGGCAGCAAGCAGTTTTGCACAGCCACATGTGCCTGGGGGGCCCTCAGCTGTGTGCATCATTGGTTCTGTGTCAGTGGGGATTTACAAAGGAGGGCTCTGCTTTGCTAACCTGGGACTTAGTCAGCGGGCTTGGAATTGCTCCCTCTGACTTCCCATTTTGAGTTAGAATATGTCCCCAGTGTGAAGGGCAATCCCTTAGATGTGGCACTTGTGCAGAAGGTAATCCAAGCACTATTACATGGCATTGCTGACCAGAGCCCGTTATTTACTTGGAAAACTAGCTATACTATTGACAGAAAAGGACTGATGGATAGTCCAGTTGTTTTAGGTTTGTAGAAGTGGACTTTATTGATTGTGAATTCATGCTTACATCCCAAATGTGCATATACACTAAAAAAATTGATGACAAAGACTGAAAATTTCATTATACAAAAAACTAAAATCACATGCTTGACCTTCTGGGCTTTGGAGTGATGGTATCACCATCAGTTCTGTATTCTCAGTGGCTTGCTCTTCTACCAACTCAAGAGGCTTCAAAAACCATGATTTCTCCATATTTCAAAACCTTAACCTCCTGCCATCATTTACATTCACCTACAGGCATGACTGCAAACTATATTTTGTCATTCCTGGACCACCTCCATTCAATTATTTGAATAAAGTTTTCTGTTATAAATTTAAATAAAAATGCTGAATCCTTTACTTTCTTTAGATTTCTGCTCAAATCATTCCCTCATTTCTTTTTCACTGTTCATGGAATAGTAGCTTCCCACTCACAGGACTGTCCTCTGAACTCATCTGTATTTTGTTTTTAAACACTTAATGCCCTGTGTCATTATATATCTTGTTTGTTTTATGCCTCCCCTCACTAAAAATGTGATCTGATTGAGGACACGTACTTCATGTTTGTTTTTAAAACTGGTGTATCTTACCCTTCCCCCTCTCCCGCAAGTGTCCAGTACCAGGCACATAGTAGGTGCTCAATATTTTCAGGTAATGAATGGTGTTACTTTGGTCACATAGCACACTCAGATATCCAGCAAACGAGGAGGGAGAGTTGGCTAATCTAAAGAATAAAATTTAGGGAAAATAAACAGAAGGGAGGAACCAAACTCTTTAAATTTCCTCCAGGGAAGAGCTTGATAAAAAAAGAATTAAGTCTAGAGGAAATTGATAGACTCCCTTTATATATGGTCATTATTAATATCTAAGGAATCTGATACAAAATTCTGCAGCAAAGCATGGTGGTGGATATCAAAGGTGGACACAGTGTAATCTGTGTCTTATTTGGAAATCAGGGAGGTGCATCCACTGCGTGGGAAGAAACTGAAACAGGTTCTGCCTTGGATGGAGGCTGGAAGGAACTAGTTGAGGATTCACTTCTATAGATGCAGGACACACCATTCTACTGTCTAATGGGAACAGAGGTCCTATTATATCGCTAAATTTGGCCCACGTTGATTCAGAGCTTAGGTGAAGCTGTACTTCCTTAAAGTGTGCTAATATTTCAAGCAACTGGGTAGGTCTTAGTGAAAACAAAGTGACACTTCCCCTTCCCTAATGACAACCTCCCATCTTTTCATCTCTCTCACTCCCCTCCTCCTACTTTTACATGCATCAAAGTCTTCAGTGCTCCAACCACTTCTCCCCTCTCTTCAATCTGTCCTGTCTGGCCTCCTGATCTAAAATCAATATTAATAAAGCTTTTCCAGAACTTTAGTCTCATGATTTGTCCTTCTACCATCACTTTCTTAGGTGTCCCCATTCTTGTCTCCTGGACACAAGAAGCAGAGAATCATCAAAGACAGTATTAAATGACTTAGATGGTAAAATAAAATAATGCCATTCCACCTGGTTTTTACTATTCAGAGCCAACTAGGCCTCTCATGTTTGAGAGACTATCCTCAGTAAAATTCTCTACTCTCAGCAATCCCTCTGTCCTACCCAGGGTAAAATGACTTAGATGGTAAAATAAAATAATGCCATTCCACCTGGTTTTTACTATTCAGAGCCCACTAGGCCTCTCCTGTTTGAGAGACTATCCTCAGTAAAATTCTCTACTCTCAGCAATCCCTCTGTCCTACCCAGGCTCACTCAGCAACTTATGACTTTACAAATAAGATTAACAACAAACAGAGGACTCCCTCCACCTAACTTGAGAATTTATCTGTATCTTCTCCCCTGAGTCTCAGGGAAAGCGATGTCTCTTCTGTTCATTTGTCTTCTTAACCCGCCCACTCCTACCATGTCAGTAACCCAGATCTCCCCCGCATCTTCTTTCTCTTGACAAAGCCCAGGCCCAGGGGTTCTGTTCTATCTGCTTTTCAATGAATCCTTTCAATGTGGCTATTCTTTTTTTCCTGGATTTTTCTCTTACTATACATATTATCAATTTCCCTTTCCAGTCGATCTTGCCCTTTCTTCAAGACATGTATTGGGTGGTATTTCCCCATCCTCCCTGAAGCTAAAAAAAATATTTCCAGCTAAAAAAAATATTTCCAGCCTTTATTGAAAATACAATTTCTCCAGCCAGTGAACGAAAGTACCGATACAATGGGTCTAGTATGAGGCCTGGAAATAGGTGTTTTTAAAAAGTGCCTTCCAGGTGCTACTTGCATCAGTTTTTTTCGTCTTACTAGATTTTGGTTGTTAATATATAAACATGCTATTTTCCTGATTCTACCTCCTCCTCCAACTCCTGTTGTTTTGTTTTCTCCCCTAAGATTTCATGAAAAAGATGTCTATCCTTGTATTATATCTTTCTCTTTTTTCTTAAGCCTTGTCCAGTCAGACTTGCAATACCAGAATGCCACTGGAATCAGTGTCTTCTTGTCACTGTCAACTGCGATCTCCATGTTAGTAAATCCTATGCCCCCTGTTTAATCCTTGTCTTGTTTGACATATCAGTGACATTTCATATAGATATTACTCCTTCTTTTTGGAAATGTTTTTTCTACGTGTCTTGGAGGACGTCACAGTCTCTTGGCTTTCTTACCATCCGTTGATTTCCCCCTCTTGGTCTGCTTACCTGCTTTCTCTTTATCTTCCTGATATTTTATCATTGCAGTGTCTCAAGACTGTACACTTCCTTGTCTCTGTCTACACGCGCTCCTTTTGTAATATTATCAAGTCTTACGACATTAAGTATCATCCTAACCATGATGATGGCTGTGTTTATATTTCCAGAACAGCCTGCTCTCTTAATCTTTAGTTTTGTTTTCTAATTACCTGCTCAACATTTGTCCTGATGTTTAATGGGCATGTCAAACCTAATGAGTTCAAAACTTTGTGTTATCCGCAGGACTCTTTCTTCAGTATTTCCTATTTCAATAAATGACAACTCTGTTCTTCCAGTTGTTCAAGCAAAAATAGTAGGAGTCACCCCTGGCTTCTGTTTTCCCCATACTTCTCATCAAAGCCATCAGTATATTCTCTTGGCTCCATCTTTGGAATTTGTCCAGAATGCACCCAGTGCTCTGCATCTCCGTTGCTATCATCCTGGTCCAAGTCACCATTGGCTGTCTTCT
>NW_007730684.1:105692-106986 GCF_000696425.1 Galeopterus variegatus
ACCCAGTGCTCTGCATCTCCGTTGCTATCATCCTGGTCCAAGTCACCATTGGCTGTCTTCTGAGTTATTTTAATAGCCTTTTAACTGATCTTCCTGCTTTCTCCCCTTCCCCAGTAAAAGCCCATCCAAATTTGAACAGCACAACTAAGTGATTCTTCTAGAGCGTGTATCAGACATGTCATTCCTCTGCTCAAAACATGCCAACAGCTTCCAATCTCACTTAGTGTAAAAGCCACATCCTTTGCGATGACCTCAAGATCCTAAAGGTCCCAACTCCCCTTCACCTCTTTGATCTCATGTCCTCTGAACTCCCCTTACTCACTCTGCTGCAGTCACACTGGCTTCTGCAGTAATTTTCCATCATACCAGGCACACTCTTAGCCACAGGGCCTTGCACGTGCTGGTTCTCTCTGCCAGGTACAGTTTCTCTGACCTCCTTAGGAGTTTGGCTCAAAGTTAAGAGGCTGCTCTTAACACTGCTTTGGAAATTCTACCCGCTTTCCCCTTCGCTCTCCTTTCAACTTATTGTTCTCTATAGCACTTATTACCTTACAAACTAGTACTTATTTTACTTACATATTTTGTTTGTTTTCTGATGATTTCCCACAAGAATCTCATCTCCATTACAGCAGGGAGTTTGTTTTTCAGTGATGTAGGCACAGTGTCTGTAACTTGCCTAGCACATATTAGTATTCATTAATATGTAGACAGATAAATATATTGCTTTGTACCTGGTTTTACTGCTATTTGAGCATGTGTGCTTTTCTCTCTTAAACTCTAAACAGAGGTATCTGTGTCTAAATTTTCAGAATTTCAAAACTCCCTAAACTGTGTCTCATATATAACTAGGTTTTCAGTAAACACATGTCAAATGAAGAGAATGTATGTGCCCATAAAGGACCATTCTACAATCAAATTCAAAACAGAGTTTAGATTTTATTATTGTTAGTATGATAGTTTAGATGTATCTCTATACAGAGTAAGTCAAAGTTTGGCAAACATAATATTACTTTAAAATGAACAGGATATTAAATTTTGGTTTATCTTTATGTGATTACATAGTTGGGCAGGCATAGTTTAGAAATAGTACTATAAAATAGTGCATAAAAGAGAAATTTTATATTAAAATATACTAAATCTTTGCAAGTATTTTAAAATTAAAATAGTATATAAACATAACTAAGTAGCATATAAGTATAATTTAAAGTAGTATACAAAATATAATAAAAATGTAAAGCATACTTTCCACAACTGAAAATTGATTTTTTTTTTTTTTTTTTTTTTTTTTTTTTTG
>NW_007730684.1:107946-111104 GCF_000696425.1 Galeopterus variegatus
ACACACACACACACATATTCACACATGTATTGTTTCTTGATTTCTATCTTTATGTCTAGTTATACTCATAGATAAAACCAGAAAAGGAATTTCTTTGTACCCCCAGCAGAATCCTCATAGACCGATATTTTTTTCTCCCTTTTCAAAACCACATGCTTAATTTAACTAAGTCTGTGCAGACCTACAAAGGCACTTCAAAAAGTTCATGAATTCATATTTTCTTTTACTTCTATTTTTATGCTAACTTTTTGAAGTACCCTCATATGCTTATAAACAAATGCTATCACAGTCTATCTTCGGTTGAACTAGATTGGCTTTTGTTTGGTAGACCTTACCAGACCAAATTTTCTCTTTTAAAGAGTATTTTTCAACAAAAATTATATCTTTTATTTGAAACTTCTCTTCCATGGCCTAATTTTTATTAATAAGACATGCCTCATTTGAAGGGAGGATCTGAATGTATTCTATCATTGTAACTACGTATTTCCCACCCATCTACCCAGGAGTCTGGCAGAGTGGGAGCCTGCATAATTTATTTACACTTTTGTTCATAGTTGAAATGTACATTGGGTGGTCTTATTAAAGTTCAACAGCAGCACCAGGGCCAAATCATAAACACATTATTCTTATGTAAAACATCAGAATATAACAGTGGGGTTTCCTAATGTCCCTACTGCCATTGTGTGTTATATGTCTAGGAGTTTACTGTAAGATGGGGGAGAATATATGTTATAAATTCCCACCATACAATTCATAAAATTACTTTAAATTCTTACCAAAGTTTGTAAAAATCTAATAAAATTTGGGTGGCCTACATTTCATAGTATTACCAAGTATTAATATGTGAAACACGTAGACATAGATGTGTAGGTCGAGGTAGTGATCAAAATGTCAACAGTCTTCCTGGCATCTCAGACTAATATGATTTTTTCATACTATAGGAATCCTTTTCACTGCCTCTTATTCTTTTGGCATGTATGAGCATCACGTAAGGATCAAAGAGCAATCAATTAGTACTCTAAAATAGTAACTGCAGGGCTACTGCATCTCTTTAGAGTCCATTTCTCTGTGTATATGCTACATGGTCTTTTGATTCTGTCTTTCTATTTATGATTCTAACTATGGCAAGGTGCTGTGGATTGATTAAATTGTGTCCCCAAAGTTCATATATTAGAAGCTTAATTCCCACTGTAACTGTTGAGAGTGGGAAATCCTATTATGGTAATTGAAAGGTGGGGCCTTGAAGAGGTGATTAGATTGTAGGACCATGCAGTAGTGAATGGATTAATAATGGTGGTCAGGGGCATGTTACTGAGGGCTTTAAAAGAAGAGCATATGAGAGGTTAGTCTCTCTCTGCTCCATCACTTTCTGCTATGCGGTATACCCTGCATCATTGAAGCCACCACCAAAGGAAGCTCTCACCACGTGTTCCCTGTTCTTAGGACTACCCAGCCTCAGAAATTGTAAGTAATTAATTTTGTTTTCTTTTTAAAATACCCAGTTGCATGTATTTTGTTATCAGCAACAGAAACAGACTAATACACAAGGATTTTAGTTATATCAAGGTAGAAGAGATCATAGTAGTTGAGAACAGACACGGGCTTAGCAGCCAGGTGTGAATCCCAAATAGCTCCTGAAATTGTTAAGTGTATAATCTTGAAAAGTAAAGAATGAAGCAGGTAGGAAAAGCATACTGAGAGGCTAGGGTCAGGGTCAGGGTCAGGGTCACGGTGTCTGGCTATGAAGGTTGTACAGCATACACCTTTGGGAAGGCATCAGTATGATACAGCTAATGTGAATGGTAAAGTGGGAGTTGAATACACACAAGTTCTGAGTCCAGAAATTTATGTACTTCATTCTCAGTAGGTGGTTTGAAGAGAGAGTTTTGGGTCAGTACTTACATATGGGGACAAAAAAAAAAAAGTAAAATGACTTGCAACAAAAGTGGTAAAACAATGCTTCTGTTGGTTTTTGATAAACAGAAGAGGACTATGTAAATTTAATCCATATTGTCAAAGTAACATTTTCTCCTAAGGATTAGAGAAAAAATTCAGAGAACAACTGTGATGTTGGACATTTTGTGGGGAAAGGCATCAGTGTTTTTCAATAGCTCACGTCTTTCTGAAACTCTGTACGTGATTTATGTAAAAGATAAACCATAAACTGAAGTTAGGTGGATTCAAATCGCACTAGAAATTTCTGCCAAGTAAAGCAGTAAGGCAATTCCATAACTCCTCAATGTTCTGGCTTCATTCCTTTTGAATATATTGAAAAACAACAGATAGCCTTCACTCTCAGAAGACAGCAACTTGGACATAGGTTGCCTTAATTGTTTGGAATAACAGTAGCTTTCATGAGTTTAAATGCTCCTTTTAAACTCTCATTTAAATTATGGAAATTAGCAAATATGAAATTTATTAATTGATTTTACTACTCAGTAGAATTTTGGCAAAATAATGATCTTTTTATTTCTGTCTTTGGATACAAGTCACTATCCTATTAACATGTTTTAATTAAGCTCTTACTGACTTCTCTTTATCCTGGACTTCTTCCATCTTACTGCCCTCAAAGCAGAGTCTGAAACAAGGGTTTGAATGCAGGTAGCTTTTTTTGGCCTGTGACTGGGGACAAAGAGGAGAGGAGTGAAGCCAAGCCAGGAGGCATTCTTGTGGTGAGTCAATGCCACAGTGAGCAACTGGACTTGGATCCTGCTAGGCACTACTAAGGCATTCTTCAGAATGTGCTACAGAATTGTCCACTGGAGGAAGACAGCATTAACCCATGGGCTTCTGTTCCCCACTTATAAAAGGTGGTCCCATAGGGCATTAGTCCCTCATAAGCCCAAGGTAAAAGGCACACAATGTAGCTGAAACGAAGAGTTGCCACAGTGCTCCTGTGCAAAACTGGTGGCTGTAGCAGAGACTGGAGCAAAGGGTGACCCACGTAGTTGTGGGTGGAGGACAGGAGGAGTCTTATATACCCTGTTATACAGACAGCAAGAAAGAAGTATTACGATGCTCTTATCATTTCATTTCAGTCTCATGTTGAGCAAACCCACTTCGTAAACACAATGAATGAAACTCCAGCTATGTTTTATTTGCCATTTTAATGTTTGAGAGCTGGCCCATTCAGGTGCTGCCTTTTCTCACCTGGACTA
>NW_007730684.1:111545-113285 GCF_000696425.1 Galeopterus variegatus
TGATGCTCTTATCATTTCATTTCAGTCTCATGTTGAGCAAACCCACTTCGTAAACACAATGAATGAAACTCCAGCTATGTTTCATTTGCCATTTTAATGTTTGAGAGCTGGCCCATTCAGGTGCTGCCTTTTCTCACCTGGACTACTGTAGAGATGTTCACAATCATCTCCAAGTTCTTGGTATATTCTGTCCCTTCCAATCCTTTCCCACCTCTACCTGCATATAATTCATCCCTCACAGGATTACTGTTATAGACTCAGCATCTCATTCATTGTGTTACATCCTACCCCCATCACATCAAAATATCTATGATCATTTTTTCTTGCTTATCTTCTTCAATGAAGTCCAAGTTCAGCACTGTTTCCAAATCCAAGTCCAACCTTAGAGTTGCATTTCTACCCATTCACCTCACACATTTTTTAGTCTCTGGATGATTCAGTTTCATCAGTACCTTGTAATTTTGCTTATATTGTTCTGTTTTTGTTTTCTTGCTCTCATGATTATACTCTTGCTCCAAGATCTAATTCAAATCCTACTTTTTCTATGACATGTTTATATTTTCTATAAATCAAAATTAATTATTCTTTGTGTGTGTTTCTATCATTTCAATCTTTGTCACAGATTGTCTTGTAAATTGTTCACATACCTGTTCCCAATCCAGAATTGTAAACTCTTGGAAAATAAGGTCCATTTAGCTTTTATTTATTTGATCTAGGTTCTATAAAATTTAATAGGGGTGTGTGTGTGTATTCAATAAATAAATATTTCCTTATTTGTGAGCATTCTCTTCACAAATGCTTGGAGCATTCTTTCTTTCTGTGTTCTGTTCTTCTAAAGCAACAAAAGTCTTAAGGGGGGCCTGGTATAATCCACTTTTGAAAGTATTAATTGGGGACTTGGCATAATCCACTTTCAGTACATTGGGACCTATTTCCTTTAGGTAGTACCCAATCCTGGAGATATTTTCTAAATCCTCCTTCCTGATAAAAATCACCTTTCATGAAGTCTTTTTTCTCAAGTTCTTGTTCTCTGCTTGGTGAAATAATATGATAAAATAATGCAAGTGAAGCATTCTAGTTGCTGATCCAAAGTGATATATCTGGTAGTATGTTTAACAAAGAGGTCCTAAGAAAGCCCCAAACACTTAAAAGAAAAAAAGAAAAGAAAAGAAAATGTGATCATATGATATATTTTTTCAGACATTGTTTTTCGCATGTGGAAGAAGTCATTTAGGCCAGTGGGATTCAAATTGCTCCTACTTTTATTCAATGTTTAACTTTCTTATCCTGTACCTTTGTAGTTCTTCAAGAAAAGCTTGCTGAGGGATGGGGGAAAAGGAGAAATTGGTAAAGGGACATGAAAATCAACTACATTGTATATTGATAAATTAAAAGAAAAAAAGAAAAATAAGAAAAGCTTGCTGTATTATAGATACATAAATGTTCACAGAGAAAAAGTAAACCTTTGACATGTTGGAAAATTCTAGAAACAGGGCCAGAAAACAGGCTTACCTTTATTGACATTATTCAGACATGGGCTGGTAAATATCAAAACTAAAACGGAAAAATTGGAAAATCTTCATCCTTAGAAAACTCAAGGTACATTTAGATTTCAGAACACAATGTTATTCCCAGAATATCTGGTCTCTATTAAGAAAGCTAATTCATTTCAACCCGCTTAAGAACTGTTTTACATGAGAATAAAAAATTGGATAAAAACACATCTAGTTGATGTAATCA
>NW_007730684.1:113503-116309 GCF_000696425.1 Galeopterus variegatus
GAAAAGGAGAAATTGGTAAAGGGACATGAAAATCAACTACATTGTATATTGATAAATTAAAAGAAAAAAAGAAAAATAAGAAAAGCTTGCTGTATTATAGATACATAAATGTTCACAGAGAAAAAGTAAACCTTTGACATGTTGGAAAATTCTAGAAACAGGGCCAGAAAACAGGCTTACCTTTATTGACATTATTCAGACATGGGCTGGTAAATCTCAAAACTAAAACGGAAAAATTGGAAAATCTTCATCCTTAGAAAACTCAAGGTACATTTAGATTTCAGAACACAATGTTATTCCCAGAATATCTGGTCTCTATTAAGAAAGCTAATTCATTTCAACCCGCTTAAGAACTGTTTTACATGAGAATAAAAAATTGGATAAAAACACATCTAGTTGATGTAATCATTTGCTTTTTCAATCTATATGATGTCCAAACCCCTGTTTCTTCCAATCAGTGTTCATTGAAGAATCATGTTGACGTAATCAAGAGATTTTAAGAATTTAGGGGATCTCTGAAGAAAAATCTGTTGAAAACACAATTTTTAATTGGTTTGAAAGAACAGAATTCAATATGTCTATACAGTCATAAGTGAATTTGGTTCTCTTGATTACATTTTACTAAAATAACAATTAATGCTAAAGTATCCTGAAAGAAGATTGGAGAAAAACAACCTAAAACTACTAAGTCTGCAGCCATTTTAAGAGTGTTCTACTATTTGGACTTCCAAAACAAGAATGACTTATTATGAAATATTGTTGAAAATACTTTGTCTTATTTATTTGTTTATTTACTTCACTCATTAATGTAACCATCCTATAAATAAATGATTGCATTTTATTGCCCTTAACCTATTTTCATTTTTATTGTTATTGTTTAGTGTAAAAACTGAGTTTTACCCATTTTTATATGTGCATTTAGGAAAGATATACTTGTGGTATGTTGGATATTGTCACTAGCTCTCTTTTAATCATATTAACTTGTAAAATTTTATTAAAGAGTATTCAGACCATTACCTTGTTTCCTGAGAAAGGATGAAGAATTTATTTTTTTTCCAATCTTATTATTATTGAGAATAATAAACAACTAAGAGAATAAGTTACTTATATTTTAAAGTGTCTTGAAGATATTACATTTATTTTATTTTACAAAACAAAATAAAGCAAGTAAATAAAATCTGGTTTAAATGGATTGTTTTAACATAAGTGCTTCTGGACTCAGCTTAACAAAATTTCTTTTAGCATCATAGGTCACTTGTTTCCAAAGTAAACATTTAATGCTTTCAGAGGCTATAAGAGCACATGGACAGTAAGGAAAGGATGTAGCTTGCAGAATCTGGTGATTTAACTGACAGTGTTCAAATGGGTGCTATTGGACTTTAGGCTGTTTCAACCAGAGTCCCCAAAAGCCAGGCTTTAACTGGCTGCATGAAGTTTTCCTTCATATTTACCATGAAGAGTTTAAACCATTGAAGCACCTATTGACCAGACCATTCTAGTGAAGGAAAGGAATAGTATAATCAACTCTAGTTGTTTAAAAAATAAATGTTTTTTTAATTATTAGAAGCTAACAATACAATTTTGCCCATAATATTTTGATTTTTATATGTATACTGATTTGCACAAAGATTGGAGAAAATGCTTATTCATTTTTTACAGAAATCCCTTCATCAAGATATTTTATGAAAAGATCTATGTGTAACTATTTGGCACAAAGTGTAAATTTAAATCTTCTTAAAATGACTTTACTCTCAAATAATTTTGTTTTCAAAGGTCACATCTCTTGGGTAATGACTAATTTTCTCCTGGTGATTAGTAATCACAATTATGTGGAATGGTGTTTCTTGATGACTTTTTCTCCCGCTGAATGAAACAACATATTTCAAAATTGGGACTCTGGGACATTTGGTACTTCTAAATCAGATTTTTTTTTTTCCAGTAAATAAAGCCAAATTTTTATATATGGTTACATGGAGCATATTGTAAGAAGAGATTGATAAAATGTCAACAAGATATTTATTTGCTTATTAGTGTTTAAGTGTCTAAATTACAACTTCAAAATTGTTTTTCAATGGTTTTGGCTATATAAACATTACAATGAAAACTTCATTTTTATTTCATAATTTGGACATCTGTATCAAACATCTGGAAATTTGAATCAACTGTTTTTTTCTCAATCCAGTTTTTATGCAGCTGCTTGGTGCAATAAAGATAGCATGTCTCCAGCACATCAAGTTTGCATTCTTATCACTTTCTGCACATCTGTTCCTGACATAACTTTCAGCCAGGTTCTATGTCAGCAGAAGCCAGTTTCTGGGCTTATTTTGAAATCCTGAGTTAGCTTGTAGTTAATAAAGAAATGCATAAAAGAAACTTACTAACAGTAAAATAATAATAGATTTATAATGCATTGCCTTTCTGCTGTGCTCCAGGTTCTATATGATGTGAGGCTTGTTATGTACTATGAGCTGTTGTCTTGGCTTTGGGATCCATTAACTATTTAATATTGGAAAAATCACTTAACTATTCTGGGACTTAGTTCCCAAATACATAAAATATAAGGGTAACATAGTTCATTCTTTTTTATTGTGTTAAAAAAAAAAACAATGACATGAGATCTACTCTCTTAAATGTTTGTATATGATACAGTGTTATTAACTATTAGCAGGATGTTGTACAGTAGATCTCTAGAACTTTTTCATCTTGCATAACTGAAACTTTATACCCACTAAGTAACGACTTCTCATTTTCCACAGTTCATTTTTAAAGTCTCTTCTACATCTGAATTTCATTTTTGATATTTTCA
>NW_007730684.1:116992-118582 GCF_000696425.1 Galeopterus variegatus
AACAGTATCACATATGATTTACATATATAAATTAAGAAATGTAACCTTTCAGAACTTGAGAGTTCTTATATCTCCAACAGCTGATTCTTATTTGAGCAAACAGAGAGCAATATTCAAATGCAGGCAGAACTGTATGGTTATGCTGACCAGGAGATGATGCAAAAAGGCCCTTTTCCAGCCCATAATGCATACGGCTTACAAAACTTAGGTGTCTGAACATTTTGCTTACAAGAACATTTTTTGCTTACAAGTGTGGGCCAGGAACTTATCATTTCAGTTCTATTTATTTATGGTAGGATAAAAAGCATGAGATCAGAACTTTAGGAAACAAATTACAACAATAGATTTTCCATATAGGTAAGTGACAAATTGCATTAAAGTAGTTTTAAATATGTGAATAAATCAAAATAATGAATTTATGATGAAATCAACCAGAATACCTTCAGATACCTATCATTATTTTGTTAATAATTAGAGAAAAACTTTCACTGCTTCTCTCTCTCACACATACTCACAAAATTGCAGCACAACTGAGTGCTCATTTTCTACTTCTATAGTCTTCTATAACCTTTCTCTGCTATCTCAGGATTCTTTAATTTAGCAAAGTGACATCTTTGGAACAAGATTTATTAGATAATAGACAGCCCAGTCGAAATGAAGGACAGTATAATATATTGGTTAGAAACATACACCCAAATGCTCAACCATCTAAATTTGAGTACTGACAGCCATTTCCTAAGTGACCACTAGGAAAGTCATTTAATCTTCCTGTCCCTCAGGTCCCTCGTGTGTAAATGTGGATGGTAATAATTGAGCTGTTACAAAAGTAAAGAGTTAATAAATATTTAGTGCTTAGAACAGGGCCTAGCCCTCAGTAAGTGCTCAATAAATGATAGTTTTTACTTTGAGGTTAGACACATTCAGTAGGGTGGAACAAATATTGCAAGAGGAAGAAGAAGAGTGCCCTATCGTACTGGGTATCAATCAGGCTAGACAGCTTTCCTGGCATGGCAAGCTTTGGATGATCTCGGTCACACACATGTTTTATACATTTGGAAAATGTGGTCCAGAAATTTAAGCAAATTTCTGTTATTAAATGGCTGTTTAATCCCAAAGCTAAGATTAAAACACACATTTTTATATAAAAAGAACCTAATATAATTATAATCATTTAGTTTTAAGATGTCATGAGGAATGCAAACAGTTGGAGCAAGGGCGATATGGGAGTTGGGACTGGAGGCCATATGGAAGTTTTAGGCTATATCTCAGTGCTCTGCCAAGTGAAAGAGAGTCTAGTGTACAGAACTATGATTAAACAGGCTCCAGTCCTTGGAAATATGATGAATCAATGCAAGACTTTGATTCACATACTGCACACAGAAGCTAGACAGTGACTGGGCCTAAACAGAGAAACCAAGGGAGGCATTCGATCCTGTGAGAGTAGCACGGTTGGGTTCACAAATGGAAGGTACTAAAATAAATCTTCAGAAGCAAGAATGATACGGTCATCTAGACCTATACATTGACATCAAATCAAATTATATTAAATTAAGCTCTACCAGGTCAGGATGGGGATGCTGGTAAAGGATA
>NW_007730684.1:118716-141153 GCF_000696425.1 Galeopterus variegatus
CAAATCAAATTATATTAAATTAAGCTCTACCAGGTCAGGATGGGGATGCTGGTAAAGGATAAGGGTTCTTAAGTGTTTCATACCTCAATACCACATTGGTATATTGCAGGCCCTTTCAGAGGAGATACTTGGGGTAACTAGGGAATGTAATAGGATCATCATTCATGCCTATCCAATAGCTAATAAATTGTTGTCATTCTAGACTCTTTTTTTTTGTAGTGAATCACCATTGCTGCATTTTCCCCACCCCAAATACAGAAGCTATCCTTGAATTTTTACTTGGTTACTTTCCTGAACTCCAAATCCCACTGCTATGATCTTATTGTATCTGATTAAGTCACTTCTATGGTATTTAAAAAAACACCAGCAGCAATAGCATTTTGTGAACAAACCTCCAAAGGTCCCTTAGGCATCAAAATTACTTCACTATGGAGATTCTTTATCATTATAAGCCAAACCCATCTCAACTTTGTTTCTGTTCCATTTCCCCCAACCTATTCTTTCTTAGTTAATGGTTGTTAAATTACAAAGAACAGAAATGCTCAAGAAAAGGGAGGTTTATTCTGCATGTTTCATAGAATCTAAGTGGAAAAAGTGTACTCAGGTCTCATGAGAGACGGTACTGAGAATTAAAAGCCATCCCAATTCAAGGCAGCCTAGCTTTTTCTAACTCTCTGAGACTATGTAGTCTCTTGGTGCTGCTTCCTTTTATGACTAAGCATCATTTCACATGCTCTCTTTGAGCCAGCTGTTGGACCCATTTTCAGATGACCTAGCATGGCTGAACTAAAAGGATTCTATTATTTCCAGAATCTACGTATGCTTCCAGATCTACTGCTCACAAATGAAGCACTATAGGTTCTCTGTTCAAAGCTAATTTGCTCGAGTAGAACAGATGCCTACTTTAGTTCCATCAACCATTACAAGAGTTGATCTCATTGTACACACGGCTGAAGGAATGAAGCCTTCAGGGCTGGGGACAGTTCTTAGGAGTGGGTCATAGGTTGAGGAGAAACTCCAGAGGAAATCTACCACATATCATCCCTTTTAGCCACTAACCATGTCTGAGATACTCAGTGAGCCAGGCCTTGAATTTTGGGTTCTCATAGTAATGTATTTTTGTTCCTACTTTGGTCATAGCACTGACTATGACATATTATGCTTCATCTATTTATCAAACTGTCACCCTTGAGCCAGGCCTTGAATTTTGGGTTCTCATAGTAATGTATTTTTGTTCCTACTTTGGTCATAG
Organism: Galeopterus variegatus; assembly: GCF_000696425.1. NCBI lineage: Eukaryota > Metazoa > Chordata > Mammalia > Dermoptera > Cynocephalidae > Galeopterus > Galeopterus variegatus. The sequence continues at coordinate 119,969 of NW_007730684.1, forward strand.
CACTGACTATGACATATTATGCTTCATCTATTTATCAAACTGTCACCCTGAGCAATTTGTGAACTTCACAAGACCAAGGATTGAGACCTATTTATTCTTTTACTCCTGGCACATCTCATAGTGTTTTTCACACAGTAGATCCTCAAAATGTGACATTGACTTAATTTTCCATGGTGAGTCATTGAATCAATTATAACACTCAGTGAGCTATTTAGATGGAAAAGAACTTCCATGTGATTTAAGGGGTCAAATCTAGGTAGGGAAGCTGCAGATTATTTATAGAATCACATCTGATGTAGCTCAGCACAGACATTATGAATTTTCACTTTACCATCACGGTCACTTTTCCCAGAAAGCAGAAAGTGGCCAGGGTTGGGAGTTTTACAACATGATAATCAGCAAGGGTTTGCAAGGCACTCTGCACAATTCTGAGAAATACTACTACCATCTTTATTCTCTTCTACACCATGTATAATTCACGTATTAAGGACACTGAGTTAGAGGGAACTCTTTCAGTTTGTTGATATCGGCAGTTCACAAATTTATTTGAACACAGAATCTCTCCCCACCCCAAGCTCTACCTCTTGCCCACATGAGAAATGAGCATCCTAAAAGACACATTTTTGGAGCTAGTGGTTCTAAACCATTGGTCAAAACCACAGTGGTATATGGGGAGTAGAAGAGCACAGTACCAAAGAAATAAGGCATCAGGAGCTGGACACCCAATAGAGACTGAGGAGACTATGAGCATGAGGAGTGAATGAAAGAATCAAATTAAGGAGCATGGGCAGACCAAAACTTCATTGGTTGCAGAATAAAACAAAACAAAACCTACAATGTTGAAATTCTGTAAAGGCGGAAACTAATTCCCAGGGATCTGCAGGTGCAAAATGGTAGAAACAATTTAGTGGGAACTTAGAGACATGCTGATGCCCATGCCAACTGGTTGACTCCCTTATTTACAGTTCTCCAGGACAAGAATTATTCCATAACTAGGCCTAGATATACAGGTGGATATGCCTTTATTAGAAAGGTATTACATGCAAAGTACTATACAAGCCATTTGGAGAAATACATAAGCACATTCTCATAGGTCATTTGGGTAGACTGGAGATGTACAAAACAGCAACAACAACAAAAACAAATAATTCATCCCAATATATAGGAAGTGAAAAATTAGAAGTAGAATAAACAGAGGTATTGAGAGTTCAGAGAAGGGAGGGAGGAATCACTGTGGTCTGTGGCTGAGAATGATTTACTAGGGAAGATGGATTAATATGGATTCCAAAGTCTGGATAAAATTTCAGTAATTGGAGAGGAAGGAGGAGGACATTTCAGGGTTGGTAAGAAATGTGAGCAAAGGGGTGGATGCTAGACTGTGCAAGGAGTGTTTGTGATCAGGATGATTGGAATAAAAAAAAAATTTAAAAAGTCCCATAGAGTAATAAAAAGATGAAACAAAAAGGGAGGTAAAGGCCAGACTGCTGTGGGTGAAACTTTGATTCTAACCTGCAGAAACTGGGACTGTTAAATATTTGTAAACCATAAAAATATAATAGACAAAGATGGTGGATGAAAATCAGTGGCTGGTAATATGGGTCACAGATTCAATAAAAGAGCGTTTCCTAAACGAAGCTCTTTAAAAAAATAAACAGTTCTCTGGGTCTCACCTTCGATTATGTAAGTCAAAATCTTCAGAGGAAAAGCCACATGAGATGGACAAAGCAGGAATTTCTAAGTGAAATTCACTTAGAATATTGAAGTAGCAAAATCCAACAGAAAAATTTTCAACAAATTTGTGGCTTAATCAGCATTAGGGGATGTGGACTGGTGAGTCTCCAGAATAAACCTAGTAAATCTTATTCTTGAAAAAACCTGTAAGTGGTTTTAATATTGCGGGTAGATTAAGAGTAGAGCAAGCAAATAAAAAGCGAGCCTCAAGGAGCATTGAAATTTTGAATGTAGAGGTTCATATCAAGCTGTATACCGCACAGGAGTTGGCACTCTTACCCAGATTCCTCATTATCTGATTTCTTGACTTCCCCTCTTATTACTGCTTTCCTATTCTACAAGGTCATGCTTTTCAACTCCTACACCTCTGGCCTAATCCACCGTTCCTTGCCCCCCCAGTCCCCAGCTCAAGACATTCTCAGCTTCTTCTTATCTTTTCCTATCAGAATAACATATTCTTTTCTTTTCTTTTTTTCTTCCTCCCAGGTAGTTTCCTCCTCACCCCTCCCCGAATTAGTCTTTTTCTTAGTTTGGTTTATTGTTTATAGTACAGAAGGTGCATGCACAGTAATGTTCCAAGAGTGCTTTCATTTCATCTAAGCATGATATATTTACATTACTCTTAAAATTGAAAAAGGGTTATTTCATGTCAGGACTAAACAACATTAGTTACTTTTATTGCTATCTCTTTTATTTTTACTTTAAAGAGGTAATTTTACTATACTTCTGTTAATTATCTATTTTAATACTGATATGGGAGGTGCTCAGTTTCCCTGGGCTCGGGTTACAGGACCTGCCTCTGGGTTACAAGCCATTCCCCAAGGTTTCAGGCACCTCCTGTTAGCCCTCCCCTAGAGGAAAACTACTCTTTCCAGTTAGACCTATTTTCCTCACCAACATGGGGAAAATGAGACCACAAGGGAGGGGCTGGCTTATGCAAATCCAGTGGCTGGGCACGCTCAGTAGAGAAGGGTTATATAACCCTGGTGGTTGAATGACCTTCCATTAGAGGTGCTAGAGAGCACAGAATATTCTTGAATATGCCTGGTGCTTGTTACAGGATTTGACCAATGAACATGCTTTAGGAAGAGACCAACTGAGCAGGCGCAAGGCTGATGTTACATAGCTAGGAGCCACCCCATAACTGAATATTCATTAGATGGCAAAACTATAAAAGCCAAATCTCAGCAGAAGGTAGGGTTGTTGCTCACTTTCCTGGAGGCAACCCACACTTCCCTGGCTGAGGTGTGTATACTTTACTTTGTATCAAACTTACTTTCAGCTAGTAGCTGCCCCCTCTCTTGATCCAGCCGGCATTCTGTACTGAACTTTAAATATGCATTTCTTGCTTTTGTGTTAAACTTGGTGTGGGTCCTGCTCAGTCTCAGGAGCTATGGCACAGTCTCTCTGTGGAACCTGTATTTCTTGCTTATTGTATTATACATGTTCTCCCTTTCCACTGTGACTCTGCCTTTGAATTCTTTCCTGTAGCAGAATCAAGAACCTGTTAAGAGGATGGGGTGGATTGAGGTTGACTATTGGGCCACCTGGACCCTACCACGAATATCAATACAAAATTGGAATTCCTTTCTTTCTAGAAAAAGAATTGAAATGTCACTCTTGCTGATAGGAGAAGCTATACAAGGAGTATAGAGGCAAGAAATTCCACATAGAGGAGCTTATTGGAAACAGATTTATAGCATTTCTGTAAAATATAAAAGGTCATTGTGGAACAAGAAGCTAAAATATTTTTAAAGAAATGGAAAAGGGCACATTAATGAAATAATGCTGAAACTTTATTTCATTAATTGCATTCATTTGTTCCTCATCTTTTCCACACCTACTTACTGCCACAAATAGCTTTTCAAATTTTGCTCAAAACTAGTTTGCAATGTTTCTGTAAAGAATCATTTAAATACCTTCTTTGCTTTCAAATACATCACTCAAAATCTCTTGCAAAAGTTTGTACTGAATAATCATCAACCTCTGGAAAGGGGGGAAAATCCATTCCAGTTTTAAATGTCTTTGTCTATATATAGACATTTTTGCTATACCCTAGAATTTTCCAGTAAAAATATGCAGTTCTTTTGAGCTGGGACACCAATTTGGCCACTAACCGCTCATTAGTTTCACTGACATATTTCCATTAAATTCACTCATGATGTTAACCTTTTTAAACACTAAAAAATGGCACCCCATGTACATGCTAAGCATGGACAATAATCCTGTGCAAAGATATATTTATAATAGCATTCAGCACGTAAAATTTGGAAACACCAGGTCTTGGAAATGTTTGCCTATTACAAAGTTCAAAGAACTGCTGGTAAAAGCAATTTTCAATAGTGGAGACAGTCATCTTTTGAACATAAATAACCAATCATTTGTAATATCTAGGCAGCTCATATATCAATTTATATGTGATTGCTGAATGTCAAAGAGTTATGTATAAAGTTTATAATAAAAATATTAAAATGTAGTAATGAGTAGATTGACAACATTTTAATAATATGGCAAAATCTAGTGCTAACTATATGGTTTGAATTTCATGTGGCACATAGAGAATGTGGTCACAACAAGAATAGAAGAGAATATAATGTCTCCCTGCCCCTATTTCCATAGAATAGATAAATACACATATTTTATGCTTTAAATATTGTTCTTTACTGCACAAGACAGTTTTATAAGGGAGCTGCAAAAAATAAACCTTGGTTGCCAAAGGAAGGAAATTCTACCTGGTGGAAACAAAACTGAGTTCTGAAAATTGTCAGAAAAATCATCTTTGTGGGCTATAGAAATTTATGGAATTTTAAAATCAGAAGCTATTGCTTTCCGTATTCATTAATTCCCCTTTATTCAAAAGAATATTTATATTTATTACACTGTAGTGTTTTTTATTCCATTTAGAGTTTTGTAATATTGTGAATTTACCTATGTATTCGTCTGATATTTGCTATCCAACTTACAAAGGTTTATAAACCAGAAGACCTCATTTAAATTTTTATATAGTCTATCATATTGTATGTTTTCCCCTTTGATAAATGTTTAAGATTGAGATTTCTCCTTTTTTAAATTTTTTATTCTGATAAATACCATGTCAACATCCACAATCTGCTTGGCTGATGGGAAGAGATACATTTTAAAATTCTTAACAAAATGTGAGTCTTATTTTTATTTTAAAGTAATGAATAAATCTGTTCTTTTATTTTCTAAATATACAGTACATGCTAGTTATTTTGTAAAATATACTATAATGTTATATGTGCCAGTAAGTTTGAAAACTGGGATTAAAAATATTTGTATTATTTTAAGAATTATAGTTGTTAAATATCTATTGCTTATAAAGGAAAATAGTATATTAAAATTGATAGCCATTAATCTTCAAATTATCTATGGGCTTCTATCCTATCTGACCTTCTTTTTGCTACATTCAGAGGTAAACACAATCTTACATAATGTGTTTATCATTTTTTCCCTTTGTTTTTTCTGTCATCAAATATGTTAGACCCCCCTACCCCAAACTGTAAGTTATTTAGTTTTCAAAGATTTGTTTTTCATTTAGGTAGTATTTTGTGTATATTTATTCTGTGGTTTTATTTTTTGTTTAAGTGATATATTCCTGGGATTTATTGATGTTATTTTGTGTGTTGTCTGTTAATTATTTTAAGCTTGAATTATGTTTTATTCTATGCACATACATCAAGATATTTATCCATTCTATTGCGGATGGATTTGTTTTTCTCTGAGATTTTCTTTTATAAGTGTTACTGTGAAAATTCTTATATATGTTTTCTTATACACAGATTTGGAAATTCTCTTGGGCATTGGATTTCATATTCTTGACTATGGAAAATATATTTTGTTCAACAACCATATCTAACCATATTTTATAGCATATATGAAATTTGGAGGAGCAAATAAACATTTGAATGCCACTGTCTTTGCCACAGATGGTGTGTACTTATTCAACTTTACATAATAATAATATTAAATTATTTTCCAAGTGATTTATCACTTTACACTTTAATCAGCAGTTTATAATTACACTGGTTGTTCCACATTGCCACACATACTTGCTTTAGCGGAATATTTAGTGTTTGATAGTGTGAAATTCTGAGTCATTGTGATATTAATTTATATTTACCTTATTACAAATGAGTTTTTTTTAAAATTGAAACAATGGATTGCACATATCCGTGAGAAACAGAGTTGAATATCAATACCTGTGTGCAATATGTTATACTTAAATCAGGACAATTAGTATACTCAACATTACACAATTTAATCATTTTCTGAGGCCTTACCAATTTCTTTCTAGCCTTCTCTCCCCCTTCTCACTTTCCCCACATCTGGTGGGCTCATTTCTGTTATCTCCTTTTGAAAGTTTTACAAATTATTGTGAATTTTGTATCTTTCTTTTTTTATTTATCTGTTATTTTTTAAGCTCCCACTTATGAGTAAGGACATGTGCTGTTTCTCTTTCTGTGCCTGTCTTATTTCACTTAATATAATTTTCTTTAAGTTCATCCTTGTTGCTGTGAATGGTAGAATTTCATTCTTTTTATGGCAAAGTAGTACTCCATTGTGTGTATATACCATATTTTCCCTATCCAGTCATCTGCTGATGGACATTTAGCTTGGTTCAAAATCTTGGCTATTATAAATAGAGCTGTGATAAACATGGGAGTGCAGGTATCCCCTCGATATTATGATTTCCATTCCCTTGGATCCATGCCCAGCAGTGAGATAGATCGTGTGGCAGTTCTATCTGTAGTTGATTGGGGAAACTCCATACTGTTTTCCAAAATGGCTGCACACATTTAGAGTCCCACCAACTGTGTGGGAGGGTTCCCCTTTCTACACATCCCCACAGCATTTGTTATTCTCTGTCATCTTTATAATAACCAGTCTAACTAGGGTGAGATGATATCTCAATGTAGTTTTGATTTACATTTGCCTGATGCTTAGTGATGTTGAGCATTTTTCCATGTGTCTCTTGGTCATTTGTGTATTTTCCTTTGAGAAATGCCTACTTGGCTGCTTTGCCCATTTTTTAATGAGATTACTTGTTTTTATACTGTTAAGTTCTTTGAGTTCCTTGTATATTCTGGATATTAATCCCATATAAATGTTAAAATCAGCTTCTAAGAGCTGCCCCTGCAAGCCCCTGTGTTTTATTTGGAATGTCACTGAATCTATTGATTATGATCAAGATTATAACAGTGAGTTTTTCTTTCCTGAAAATACTCTAGCTCTCTAAATGGAGAAGTCTCCTTTTAGGTCTCCTTTATCATAATCCAATTAATTCTTTTTATTTTCTGCATTTAGATTTTACATCTTTTTTTCTGATTCTTTTCTAAGTACTTTAGGTTTTCATGTTATTATTAGTGGAACTTTAAATTCTTATTCATAACACATTATTACTGACATACAGTGATGCATTTGACTTCGGTATATTAACTTTGTATCAAGAAAATTTGAAAAACTCATTTTTAAAATAAATTATTTCTTAATTTCTTTTTAAAATTTATTTATTTATTAATATTATTTTTTTACATTCTAAGATGTTGCAGAGCAGTTGAGGGGGAGGAGGACAGGAAATGGGGGTGGGAAATAGGGCGGGAGAAGGAGGAAGGGGAGTCCCATGACACCTCCCTCATTCTGGCAGGGGAGACTAGAGTTCTTCCAGCAGAGGCTCAGTTGTTGCTGGGCTAGATGCAGATGTTGGGGGGTTTGTCTGAGGCCTGTGGTCCTCTGCCTTCCCTGGCTTGGGAGCCCAGGGAGCTTCCTGTTCTTCTAGGTTTTATAGGTGTTCTTTGGTGGTGTTAGAGCTTTATTGGTTAATATCAGAACTTTGTCTCTGATCTGTGATTATTTTGTTTTCTCTTTCAGTTCTGTGTTGGATTATTCACTGTTCCCACCACTTAAACTCTGCACTGGAACTACTGTGCTGTCCTTTGGTTACTTCTAAAATGAGGGAACTTCCTAGGGGACCAGCACTTCAGCTGTGTGGTTGGGCTAAATTGCTGTTTTGCTGTTGTTTCTCTAGGGAAGGCTTTTTGTGCAGCTCAGTTTTTAATTATTGACCTTGTAAGCACTTCCCGGTCTCGTGAGGTCTGGTACCCCTGGGTTGTGTGGAAACTCTGGTCTGGGCCTGAGTCTTTTCTGCAAACTGCACCCTCTGCAGTTCTATATTCCTGGTCAGTCTCCACTGAGTGGGCCTGTGCTGACTAGAGGGCAGATCAGCTGTCCAGGCTGTGCCCCAGTGTTCCCCCAGTGTCCCATCTCCCCCACTGCCCACGCTCCAAACAGTTCCTATGGGGCGGGCTGTGCACTTGTGCCTTGCGATAACTCTCTGGCCTCTGAGTGGCTTCTGCTTTCACTTGTTGTGGCTCCTCATTCCTGTGTAGGTCCATGGGAACCCTGTTAGTGGTCTTGCTGGCCTGGAAGCCACCAAGGCCTATTGCTTCCCTGCAGCTTCCTAGCAACTTCATACGAAGGGAACAGCTACAGCTTTTGCTAGCTCTTGCTCTGTGGGCTCACCAGCTCCAGCCTTAAAGCAGCCATGGGTTGAAATGTTGGCAGCAGTCCTTTCTCTCATCGTGGCTTCTTCTGCCTTCATGAACTACGTAGGTCTCTCCTCCTCTTCCCCTGAGCTCTAGCGGCCCCAGCTTGGCTGTCGTTGCTTTTTAATAGTTGTAAATTGGTTGATTTGTGGGAGAGAGTGACATTGGGGCCATCTATTCTGCCATCTTGACCAGAAGAGCCAAACTCATTAATTTTAACATGTTATGATTGTTTTAATAAGTTTTCTTTTTTTTTTTTTTTTTCCTTTTTGTCTTTTTCCTTGTCCGGCAACGGATTGCAACCCTCAGTGTCTCCCCCGTACCGGACTGGGACCGGCAACGGGATCGCAACCCTCGGTGTTGCTCCCGCGCCTCGCTCAGCCAGTGAGCGGGAACCGGTCTGTATGTGGGATCTGAACCCTCGGCGGGAGCGCCACCGCGCCTCCCAAGCAGCGCACTATAGCAGTGCACCACCGGGCCGGCCCCCTTAATAAGTTTTCTATATATAGAAGACTTACATTACTAAGAAGAGTAAAGTATTATCTCTTCCTTACCCATTTTTATATCTTTCATTTCTTTATGGCACCATAAGCAGTAAAGTTTTAAAATGTTCTATGTATGGTTGAGCAGAACAAATATTTTGAAGTTATTAGTACAGAGCTATGTACAAGCCCAATCAGTCAGGCATTTAATTTGTATTGTTTAAGTCTTCTCTGTACTTAAATTTTATTCTGCTTTATTTCCCAATTACCAGAGAATAGGGTTACTTTTTCTATTAAGATGGTAGATGTGTCTGTCTTTTTCTCTAATTCATTGTGTGTTGAATATGCTTTGGTGAAATGTTATTAGATGCATAAAAATTTAGAATTGCTACTTTATCCTAGTTGAATATTTTAATGTTTGTAGTAACCCTTTTTTTCTTTATTACTTCTTTCTCCTTTAAAACCTAGTATTCATATAACTTTCTTTTTGTTAATATCTTCCTATTATATACTTTTCCAATGGTCTTACGTTAACCTGTAATTTAAATCACAATTACAGAAATGTATTAAATTCCCTCATTAGTGTTGTCATTGTGAGAATTGCCAAAGAAATTATTAATTGCATTTTAAATTTATAATAGTGCCAGGTATTAAAAAAAGAACTTGAGGTTATGTGGTTTGAATTTTTTAAAATAAAAATCATTTCTAGAACTATCAAATAAAAGCCCTTAATTATTTAGATATATGTATGTGAAACCTGAGCTATCTTTTAATTGACCTAATAAAAATCCAAACCTGAAAAGAAAAGAAAAAAAAAAAGAAAAGAAAAAAAGATGGCATTTATTTATGGTGCAGAAATCTATCTTCCCTAAAATATCAATAATGTGTTGTAAGCATCCTTTATCATACCTTACTTAATTTCGTATCAGTCTTTGCTGATTTTACTTGTATATGTTTTGAATGGGAACAGGTGTTGTTTAACGGTGGTAAAGAATGAAAATATTTAAATCCTTAATGAAATCAACAATAAATCCAAAGTGTTAACATTAAGCACTATATATCATCATTATTAATTTATAGAAATATACATATATATATATACCAATTTAAGAACACATTTTAGGGAATGCATTCACTGTAACGCATTAATAATTCTGTAAGATGACAGAGAAACTGCATATGTAGACCCACAGCTAAACACAACAATATTAACTAATGGTTTTCATATTTATCACTAGCCATTCAATTCTGCTTTATAATGGGCTGAAAAATGATGGGCTACGAATGTCTATTTCAATAATGTTCTGATTATGTGAGGAATTTCATATTCTTTTGCAGACAATTCAAAGTATTTAGGGTTTCCAGAGGAAATTATACACTGCAATCTGATAAACCACTGAATACCATTCAGCAAGTGTTTCTAAAACTACCAGCTCTTAAACTCCAATTCTGACATAAGGTTCCTTTTACTGAACACTCTACTTTCTACTGTAGGTAACTATACATAATGTTCCCTAATCTTCTTGAAGTAATGAAAATATGAGTGGTTATATAACCAAGCTTTTTTCCTCTATATAAAATACAGAATACCAAAATATTCTAAGAAAAATGGATGAAAATAAAACACTTCTGTTTTATTCTGTTTAGGTACAGAAGCATGAGACAGAATCAGAAAACACAGGCAGTAGAAGCATGACATGCATGGAACATGGGACTGGGCTTGTGCTTAATGATGTAAATAAGGAATCATGGAGCATAACAAAGAATGTCATTGAGTCGATGAATTGGGACAGAATTACAGTTTTGGTAAGATGGACATTTGAGATTAAGATGTTGGCAGGGTTAGTTTCTTCTCAGCCCTCTCTGGTTTGTATCTGACCAACTTCTCCCTCTGTCTTCACGTACTGTTTCCTCTGTGTGTGTTTGCATTCTAATTTCTTTTTCTGATAAGGGTACTGGTCATAGTGGTTTAGGGCCCACCCATATGATCTCATTTTACCTTAATTACCTCTTTAAAGGCCTTATCTTTTAATGCAATTATATTCTGAGGTACTAAGGGTTAGAACTTCAACATCTGAATTTCGAGGGAACACAGTTCAGCTTAACACTCACGTTGTGCAGAAAATTAAGATGTTTCTGTAGATTTCTGCGGAAGTTTTTGTGATTTAAAGCTCAGGAAGAAGAAAATTGATATATGAATAATAAAGGTGTAAGTTGTTAGAAAACATTTTGGGAAGGAGGGCTAGCAAAATTTGGGATCCATTGAATTTGAGTTGACACCTGGGCATGAAACAACAATAGCTTATAGGCAATTCTCTGCATCTCCTAGATCTACAGTTTCCAAAGTGCCTTGAAGGCCTGGAATGGACTGTTTTACAACTATTTTCCCACTATAATTATTAATAGTGCCTTCTATTGCTCTCAAAAATGTCCCTGTTTAGAAGATAAATTATATGGTTAACCTAGCTGGAATTTTCAGTAGAACATCAATGTAAATCTAAGGAAAGTAGTGAAGTCTAAACTCTCCATAAACCTAAAAAAGTGTTGATTCCATAACCATTTATTCAAATATTCAGTAAATACTACCAAAAGGTATACTCGTAATAACCAGGCACTCTTCTAAGTGTTAGAGGAGAAATGATGAAAAGGATATGAGTCTTTCTCTTTGCTCTCATTGTTATTGAATCCTTACAATGATAAAAGGTGGATTGGGCTATTATCTCCTGAGGCTTAGATCACACACTTAGTAAGATGATCTCAGGCATGTGTCTTCAAATGCCATGCACTTAACTTCTATGTTATTCTGGCAACTCTAATTCAAGAAGTAAGTTTACTCTAGCATGGAATCAGTAAGAACCTGTAGTTTTTCTATTAAACCATATTCTTGTCCAGTTGGTTCTACAGACCAATCTTGAAAGCATCATTTCCAGTGTTCTCTAGGGTAATGTACATGGATAACACTTTTCATTTCAAAGTTCCAGAATCACACTAGTGACAACTTCATTAAAGATATCACTCTATCATGCATATCCACAGTAAAGATAGTCATCTTGTCAATTAGTGGTTCGGATTCCTAAAAAAAGTAAAGCAATTAGCTAAATTGCTTTCTTTTTGTATTCTTCTGGATGTCATCTTGAGATGTCTCCTGGCTTCTGGAGAGGTGTAATTCAAATGACAGGTGAATTTTTTGCTACAGAAGAACTGAAACAGACCAATAGTTATTAACAGACTTTATCACTTTGTTAACCATTTAAAGCTATCTTACACTAAAGATAGCTCTTCACTCTTAGCTATTTAATACATTCATACATTCATATTCTAAACCAATTGAGTATTCATAACAAAATACATCAGATAATATTTATTTTCTTATGTGTCAAACACTGTAGTTTATTAAAGTCAGAAAGAAGCTGCTATTCAACCAAGGTTGTAATCTAGACTGACTATCAGGTTCATAATGGTAATCCACAATTTGTCAAGGTATTTACCCTATTCCTCTTGAGCAGCAGCACAGTTTAATAAGAAACACTATTTCCTCTGGCTTCTGTAGCACTTTAATTGTAGCACAATTACTGATTTATATCCTGGGAGATTGAACTGCCAATTCCAGTCTTTCACTCTTTCCAGTATCATTCTCTTTGCTATGTGACTTTACACTTACTCTCACTAGTAGTGGTGTATGTTTCCCTACCTCACTCATGCTAGATGCTGTGGTGGACTTGATCACTAGGATATGAGTAAAAATGATTGCAGCAATTCCAAATCTAGACTTTTAGCAACATTAAACACTTACGTTTATCCCTTTTGCATTTCTGCATTGAAATTAGAAGAGCATGCCTTGGCAAATCCAGTGATCCAAGGAGGATTAGAAACATATGGAATAGACTTTCAGTCTGTAGCTTGGTTCCAAGCTTAGCTGAGTCTAGCTGCTTAATCCAACTTCCAACTGACTTGCAGGCACAAGAACAGAAATAAATGATTGTAGAAAACGTTAAATGTAAGCCACTAATTTTTAGGGTGAGGTTTGTTGTACGGCATTGTTGTGGCAATTGATGGTTTATCTATACACATTCAGAAAATTCCTTTAGGACTCCTACCTGTCAGATAACTCAGCTTGATGGTGATAAAATAGTAGACAAAAGAACAGTGATATATATTCCCATAAACTACAGTCTAGAGAGTGATAGAGATAAGTAGATGGATAATTACAATAAAACATGGCCAAGTGTTTTGATCAGAACATGGTGCTATGGGAGTATATGAGACCGATGCCTCATGTATGACTGTGGGTTTGGTGTAAACTCTCCATAGGAAGTCATGACTATGTAAATAGTAGAAGTTTCTCTCGCAAAAAGTGTGTGAAAGAATGACATGTATTCCAAGCAGAGTTAACAGGTTAAGTGATCAGAGGATGCTGAAAACTCGATAAGCTGAAAGAAGATGAGTGTGGCTATGGTGAATGTTGGATGAAGGGTGGACGGGGGAGCTTATGATCTATGTGAGCTTTAGTTCATGCAGCACCCTAACAGTGCTAAGGTGTTCAGACTTGACTCAAAGAGCAACGGCAGTGTGGTGTGGGTAGGAGAGAATACTAACACACTTTTAGTACACATTTTATTATTTATTTTTTCAATGAGAAGATGAGAATGTTTATACCCTCAGTGACTGACAAAGTACTTTTTTCCTGGGGAATGTACTTAATGCATTCAATGTGGTGTTAAATACTATTCGGATGCATTACAGATTTTTATGTGCCAGTTTCAGTTTCTGGAAGGCAAATGGGGAAATGGTTAGTCATGTTTTATACAAGTTTAGGAATACATGATGGATCAACTTATTAGATCATCTTGCATGTCTTCCCCTGCCAATTCAGGATGGGTTAAACTCTGGACAAGCCATTTCCTGGTGGTTTATCTAGTCTAATTTTAAAATAACCAAATGAAGGGACTTCAATTCTCCAGGGAAATTATTCCATGCTTAGTAGATTTTGCTGTTAGGAGATGTTTTTCTGATAGGCTGACCAAATTTTTTCTTCAACAATTTTATCTCATTACTTTTAGTACTGATTTAAAACCATCTGAACTCTCTTTTCCTTTTAAATGCTCACAAAACACTTAATGTTAAAATCAGTATTTTGTTTTTGTTGTTTTCTTCTTTCACTTTCCAGACCCTGGTTTTTTCACACATATTGAGCTTAAATATTTTCTCTCCAGATTTATTAGCTCACATTATTTTAGGTCCATTTCACTCTATTTTTCATCTGGGCTTTAAGCATTTATATCCCTTTTTATTATCATCTTCCCCAGTGGTGTTTGCATCACGTCCCTGATGAGGGTAATTAGTGAGCTGTTTGTTCCCTTTCACAACCATGAATAAAGATGTTCTGTAAAATAAAGCTCTCATGCTGATCTTTACTGGCTCCTCTGGGAGACTTCCTCACAGATATGCACTCTGCCGTTATCATGAGTTACTTTTTCCTTTTCTTCCACTTACCAAAATATGTGCACTGCAAAATATGCGAATCTAATGAAAAATTGCAAATGTCTGCTTATAAAATATTCAACAAAAAAGAATCAATTAAAATGTTTTTCTATTTAGATATTACAGAGCCTTAGTACTCATGATTTGTAGTTCTTTATGGTACTCACAGGAAAGACAGTAATTTCATGACAAATTGCACACTCAGCAAAACTGTCAAAAGACTGGGTCTTGGAGGTTTTGTTAATGGCGGAAATGTTAATAGGGATTTGACTTTCTTTCCCCAGTGCTAGGGGTATTGTGTTAGGAGTTGAGGCAGAAAATTTTTTAGGGAAGTGTTTTTGAGTATACATGTCTGGCTACTCCTGACTTGGAAGAACCATTTATTCGATGGTGATGAACCCATTTGCTATGCCCTCTGGATGGTATTGTTAGCCATTCTTCTCTTCTGAGGAATATTTTCCAAAATTGCTTTCCTGTGTGGTAGAAATACAGTGTTATAGGGAAGGGTGATGATGGGGTGGGAGTAGGGAAAGCTAAAAGGTACAGAGTATGCTCAAGTATTTATCTATTATACGTATCATATGCATATATATACTTCAAAAAGTTTGTGGAAAAAATAGAATTAAAAGATCGTATGAATCCTTCCATGAACTTTTTGACATACGCTCACATATATGTATGAAGATGTTCTCCTAAAATGTTAGAAATGGGGAAAAACTGCAGTTCTGAACAAGACAACTGTATTATGTAAAGTGTTTTCTGTCCAAATGAACATACACTCCAGATATAATCAATCATAGAGGACAGACTAAGCAAGATCTACATACTTTTAAAGCTGCCTGGATCACTTTTCTTATATTTTAGGACAACCCAGTAAGGGTAGGTCGAGTGTTATTCCCAATTCTCAGATTAGGAGAATAAGGATTTGGGAGTTTGACTCACTTTTCAAGGGACCACTTATGAGTAAATGCTATAGATAAATTCAAAGCCAGGGTTATCAAACAGCTGAGTCTGATTTTAACCACCATATGTACTGCACTTAAATGAGGTAATCTATGTAAAATGTCATACCTGGTGCATAGTCAGAGCTTATTACTTGCTGGTTATTATAACTAATTCGGACAAATGCTGTGACTTCTTGTTTCTAACCAAAATCCAAGATTTTTAAAAACAGTAGCTTTTCCCAAAATACTAAAGGAAAACTCTTCCAGGGTCATTACAGATGTACAAATGTGAAAAAAATACATATATTTCCTGCACAAATAAGTTAGTCTTTTTTAGTTAAATAAAAATAAAAACTATTAAAAAATGTTTACAATGGTTTTGGGGTAATCTTACTTTGCCATTAATTAGCTTTGTCACCTCTGTGATGTAAGTCTTCCAGCTTCAGTTGTCTCGTACAATGAGGAGGCTGTGATAAGTTATAAAATGAGAGGATCTGAGTAAAAGCACATTCCGGAAGATAATGCACTGCAAAAATGCATACGAATATTATTATTACTAATGTAAACTTCCACCTAGACTTTTAGGTGTTGAATAGTGGCCCCAAGAAAGTTACGATAATATCCTAATCTCCAGAACCTGGGAATGTTACCTCATTTGGAAAAGAGGATGTTGCAGAGGTAATTACGTTAAGGATTTTAATATAAGGAGATCATCCTGTATTATCTGAATAGACCTTCAACCCAATGACAAGTGTCCCTCTAAAGGAGAAGGTGATGTGAAGACAGAAGTAGAGCTTGGAGTACTCTACAAATCCAGGAATGTCAGCCAACACTAGAGACCGAAAGAGGCTTTCCTAGCACCTCCAGGGGGACCATGTCCTGGCTACTACCTTAACTTTAGACTTTTTTGTGTCCAGAACTGTTGTTACAGTACCCTCAGAAAACTAATCAAAAATCAAAAATTATATGATTCCAATTCTTCTAATTTTATTATTTAACTAAAGTTTCTAACTTAACATAAAAGGATAGATTAAAATGCATGACTCAACTATTACACAATTTTAAAAAAAATTACTAATTTAGCAATGGCGTTTTATTGAGTTATTGAACACATTTTTGCTGATCAATATTGTATAAGACTGAACTTGAAGAGGAACAGGTAAACGGACACAAAAATCAATGACAATGTATATTGAGAAGCTAAAATAAAAAATTAAATAAAAAATACAACTCAGTAGCAAGTATTTTATTTAGGGATAGTAAAATATTTTCACACTGAACTAAAATAATTGAGCAAAAATTGCTTTCCCTGTTAATTTAGATTTGCTCTAATGTGCTAACCCAATAGTTTAATTTTTTGGCTCCCAGTCAGCAAAGTTTTTAATGTGTGACATGAAAGCAAAATAAAACAAAACAAAGCAAAAACCAAATACCTGTTAAAAGTTATTTCAGATGACACAAGAAGCCAAGGACAAGAGAATTCTGTGCACAGGTCCTATTCCCTATGTTCTGTTTCCATCTGGAAAAAATGTGAAACTTCTAAGACAAAATTTAACATGGTGGTTGTTTAAGAATAAAACTAATTCTAGTTGCCTGTCTTCAAAATATACTATTAGAATGCCAAATGTTGGGCCGGCCTGGTGGCGCACTGGAGAGTGCGCTGCTTGGGAGCGCGGCGGCGCTACCGCCGAGGGTTCGGATCCCATGTGGAGACCGGTTCCCGCTCACTTGCTGAGCGCGGTGCAGGTGCAACACCGAGGGTTGCGATCCCGTTACTGGTCAGTAAAAAAAAAAAAAAAAAAGGAAAAAAAAAAAGAATGCCAAATGTTTACTTATTAAAATTTCAAACACAATTTACAGTAATGGGCATGCTGCCAGTACAAATCTGGCTTTCATATCTTGGGCACATGGATGACAATCAGCTCTGTATCTCATGAATATTCATAACCAATAAAAAAATAAAATTTCTTATGGATCGTCATGTTTGTCACTAAAGTAACAACTCCTGCTTTTGGATTCTTCAATTGATGGATAATAGATACATTGCCAAAAGATTATTTTGATTGGTTGGCAGGTTTATTAATTATTTATTAACGAATTTATTTGTTTACATTATGCATTTGTTTTTATTGAACATCTGCTATGTACTAGACCCTGCTGTAGGGGCTAAGAATACGGCAGTGACAAACAGAAGTTTTTGAGAAGCTTCCACTGCAGCAGATGTGCTCACACATAAAGAGATAAGCAAATGCCATTTGCAGCAATATGGATGAACCTGGAGAAAATTATGTTAAGTGAAATAAGACAGACACAGAAAGAGAAATACTGCTTGTCCTCACTCATAAGTGGGTGATAAGAAAGAATGAAAGAACAAACGAAAGAAAGGAAGGAAGGAAGGAAGGAAGGAAGGAAGGAAGGAAGGAAGGAAAGAAAGAAAGAAAGAAAGAAAGAAAGAAAGAAAGAAAGAAAGAAAGAAAGAAAGAAAGAAAGAAAAGAAAGAAAGGAAGAAAGAAAGAAAGAAAGAAAGAAAGAAAAGAAAGGAAGAAAGACCCAAATCTATGGTTACTAGAGGTGGGTGGGGAGGGAGAGGGATACAGGGAGAGATCAGGTAAGTAGCATAAAGAATACTTACGATTTGTGATAATGAACATTCTAATAATATTGATTTGATCAATTCATGTTGTACACAGGTGATGGTAGTTGATGGTGTTCCCCCCAAATATACATAATTAATTATGCTTGAATTAAAAAAAAAGGTATATATAAAATAAATAAATAAGCTTGCAGAAAGAAAGAGATAAGCAAATCATCACAAAGGCAAGGACAGAGAAAGTGACAAGAAGTGTGACTGGGTGGTGATGAGGTAGGGAAGCATAGTGGTGGGTGGGGTGGGGGTAGTAGCTGGGGGTTAGATCAGGGCTTCCAGAACAGGAAACATGAATTTATGCTGAATGCATTGAGAAACTAATGGTGAGATCCTGAAACCTAAACATAAACTACTATGTATTACAATTTTATTTTCCTGAAGTCACCCCAGTGTGTGTAGTGTTAACACCACAGGAAAACAATTATCTTGATTGCAAGAGTTAGTGGGGGCAAGATGTTAGAAAGGAGTGAGCTAAAGAAGATCACACACTACCAACCTTCAACCAGAATGTGTATCTTCCCTTTGTGTATCTGTAGAGTGAACTTCAGGTAATCAATTTTATCTCCCAACTATGTTTAGTGAGAGTTTAGCCTTTTTCTTTCTAGCCACGTCATTACCTTTCTGTGTTTAAATAGCCACATGCTATAGAAACTGCAAACTGGCCTCTCAGGCTCCCTTGATAAACTCAGCAGTTCACACACAGCTCTAAAGACCCCACTAGAATGGAATTCAGGATGCATTTGCTGTGTCAGTTCAGTGAGCACTGTTCCTTTTGCGGGGACTGGTCTTATAAAAGAGTCAGTTTACAAAGGAAAGACACACAAGGAGTCCATGGAGTCTATGGAGACAGAGTTGGTGAGCAACTAGATGGTATGTGTGACAGGCAGCTTCTGAGATGGCTCTCAACAATCCTGCATCCTGGGAAGCACATGTCCATACTCCTTGATTGTGGACTGGACTGAGAAACTCATTTATAATGAACAGGATATAGTGAAACTGATGAGATGTTTCTTATGATGTTCAGTTAAGGCCAATTATGTATTCATATCTCGTGAATTACTTCATCAGATTTCTTCTTAGCTTACATCTAGGCAAATCAGTTAAGCAAGAGGGTAAGTAGTCTTCATGGTGTGGGAAAGCTCTATTTCTCTACTTCAGTGAGCACAAAAATGGCTAGGCCACACCTATTACTCTCTTATCAATGTACATTGAACTACGTGCACATGCGCGTGCGCGCACACACACACACACGCATTACTTGTGGTGATAAAAGTAAGCAATTCTCAAAATATACAAAGCACGTGCACATGCGCGTGCGCACACACACACACACACACGCATTACTTGTGGTGATAAAAGTAAGCAATTCTCAAAATATACAAAGAATTTTCTGTTCATAACTACATATTCTAGAAGGAAGCAAGTAGAAATAGACAACTACCATCTCTGTTTATACAAGGCAGCATCAAACTTGTGATTTGTGAGGCCTCCAATGAAGAAGATCAATAGAAAGTGACCTAGGCAAGAACATAACAACTTATGGCTATTCATTTTCTGTTAATCGCACTAGACGAGCAAGCATGGAAATTGTCCCTAATGACATGCGTGTTTCAAGATGAAAAGTAGAACTAAAAATCTCTCATGTTCTTACACTGGAAAAAAACAATCATCCCCTGACAGAGCTGCTTGTATTAGTTCTTCTGTGATTTACAGCATCCTGATTTGAAATTATGTAGGGGAAGCTAAATAAATCAACATTTTTGTATTCTATGACTTCCTAATTCTTTATGTATGAAACTCAAAAGTAAGATATCTGAATTTGGAGTTTCTCAACGAGTAATACAAAAAAGAAAATTTTGATGGGTAAATTATTAATCTGAGCCTGCTTGCCTTCCTGCCTTCCTTTCTTTCTTCCCTCGCTTTCTTCCTTCCTCCTTTCCTTTCTTCCTGTTTCTTTTAGTGGAATTGTAATCATCCATTTTATTTCTGAATATTTTTCTCATTAAGGGTTTTACACACATGACACAAAATGTCATTAGGAGGCAATTTAATTCCCCCAGCAGGAGTAAAACCCTGTGCGATAGGCATTGTTCAAGATAGAAAGACGTATCCTCATTCTCTGGGTGACTACAGTCTACATAGAGACAAAACGCAGGGCACGTGCAGTAATACATAGTGTAACTGAGGCACCAAACAGGGCTCGCCAGCATTTACTGAAAGTTGGTATTATTTCCAGTTTTGTAAAATAGGAAACTGCAATTTGAGATGAATAATTGAATAAAGAGCCACATTTCAACAAGTATTAAGGAGGGAGAGTTTTTAGTCTGAGAGAAGAGTAGGAAATGAAGGTAAATATGATGTATTTGGAAGCTCAGTCAATAGTGGGTGACAGTCCAATGATATCAGGTCACAAAAGATGTTGTGTGCCACAGGACATGGTGTGGAATCCATCTGGGAATGAGATGGATTTCAGGAAGGTAGCAATGTAGAAGATGAATTAAAGGATGGAAGGTCAGAAACCTGTTAAAAGTTTTTTGTGATATTCTTCACAGGAATTGATAAAAAACTAAACTAAACAAGTGAAAAGAGAAGTGGACAGTGAATAGAATAATGAATTTGAGAAGTATTGGAGAAATAGAACAACATGATTGACTGAGTGATTTATATGAGGACGGATGAGATGTATTTCCGAAGACTTAGGATACTAGATTGGTGATGATACTGATGACCAAGATAGAAAATATAGGAGAGAGAGGCATATTTAAGGAGAAAGTTAATTGGAAACATTTTGAATATTTTGAAGTACCTCTAGAATTTTTCCATGGAATTATTGCAGTAGACTGATGTCTTTGTTTCTCAGAAGTCATAGACAAAGACTTATGAAGTAGACATATAGATGCGGCAGTCATCGTATGCTACTTAGGGGATAGATGACTAAAGAACAGTTACAGAGAGAAGGTGGCTGAGACTAGAATCTTAAATAAGAAGGAGAGGAGATCAGAAAGGATCATCTGCTATGTGGTAGGTTTTTAATTTAATTGGACATGGGAGCAGAGCAAAGGAATAGAAGAGCCAGAACAATACAATTTAATATAAAATGCTATGGAGTGGGCAAAAAAGACTATGACTGAGAAAACACTATCAAACTGAATCAAAGGTGACTTTTAGTATGTTAGTCTCAGTGGTAAGATGGTGGTGAGAAAGTTGGTGAAGGGGACCCAAATTGCAAGGGTTTACAAAGTGAGTATTTGGATAAAGTGAAGGTAGACAGTACTGGCTTATTTCACCATGTTTATACATAAAACCAAAAGAGACCTAAGATTAAGAGAAAGCTAGT
>NW_007730684.1:141276-143776 GCF_000696425.1 Galeopterus variegatus
GCTTATTTCACCATGTTTATACATAAAACCAAAAGAGACCTAAGATTAAGAGAAAGCTAGTTAGAGGATATGGACATTTGAGCATGTTTGTGGCTAAAGAGGATAAATCTAGTAGACATGCTAAAAATACAAGGCATAATGTATAATTGGTAGAACATTGTCCCAGGCAGGAAGGTGTTAAATTAAAACATGTAGACACTTGGATTTTGGCATTTACAAAAGGGACAGTCTTCCTCCAAGGAGTCTGGAGTGAAGGAAGAAAAGTCCTGTGAAAATACAAAGAGAGTCGTAGGAGAGAAGGGAAGTAGAGAGATCACATGCCAGGTGGTCTTGATAATTTCAGTGAATTGTCGGTGAGATCATCTGTTCATCTGTTAAAATTTATCTCCCAGGGAGGCTGGAGACTTCAAGATGTTTAAGAAGGTTTGCATCCGTTGCTATAGGGAGTGAAATACAGAGNAGGTGATGAAGCCAGTGAGAAAATTTTCATGAGAGTTCTCCATGCAAAAAGAGAGAGAGAGAGAAAGACAAAAGAGAGAGAAAATTAGCTCTTTAATTATATATATTGGAGTGGGGGATGTTTGGGGAGGAATTATTAATCATGTGAAATATCTGTTTTGATTACTATGCTAAGCCAAGGCCAAGTCCACAAGTTTTACACATAGACATATTCAATGTGTCTTATGGAAACAAACGATCATAAATTAAAGCATAATGGCTACCCGTCCAATCTAGACTAGAGTATTATGCTCATATCTTAGAGCTTTAATTTCAGGTAGACTTTTCATGTTGAAACATATCCAGTATAAAGGAAACAAGATAGCATAGAGAACCCAAAACCATATTGTACTGGGTAGGTAATTCTCTGGGGGAAAAAAAAAAAAGATTCAAGGGGGATACATTTCTTGAGTTTAATCTTTCAGGTAAAAGAGAAATTAGATTTAGTTATTGTGATTTTGGAGGATCAATAGATGGATGTTATTGAGAAGCAAATTTTGATTTCATGTAAGGAAATAACAGCTTGCAGAAATTGCTTTTTCCTGAAGTAATGAGTTCCGTGCCATGCAAAGTGTTCCCAGTAGACTAATTAGATGATTCTTGCATATACTGAGGTCCACAGAAGGGCAGAATTGGTGTAGTTTGTGAGCTTATTAGAAATGAAGAATGTCAGGCCTATAGTCTCTTCCTGTTTTGTGACTTTTGTCATATATTCTAATTTTAAAAGCAATTCTCTCTTTCCCCAGTTTATCTCTGTCTTTTAGAATTTTAAATCCCAGATGAAAAAGCCTATTGGACTTTGATTCTTCATATTCAGTTTGATATTGTAAGATTATTTTCATATGACATCACTCCCAATTTTATCTACATCCTAAGAAATTTGAAATGCTACTTTTTGAAAATAATTTTGTGCCTTATGAATGCTATAGCTAAAATACGATTTTAACGATGCTTTGAAGACAACAAAAACAACAATATCTGAAAACCCCTGCAGCATCCCTCCTGTACCACAGCCTATTCTCATCACTCAGTGTTGAGTATTTGCTTATCATTGTGGATTTTTTTCTTTACTAACAATTTATTTGAACTAGCTAGTGAACTATTGCTTGTGATGAGTGCATGTAGAAGAGTTGTGGCTTTCTTACCTTTGTCTTGTTTTTGCTCCATTTAAAAGCAAATTGACTCTCTTATTTTTATTACTCAGTTTTGTTTAAGGTCCTGGAATGTCCCTTTGGAGACAACTCAAGCCTTGTTTTAAATGCCTGCTAAAAGTAACAGACAGTGATTCATTTATCAACATAGAAAATAAATTGATAAACTGTNTCTCCCAGGGAGGCTGGAGACTTCAAGATGTTTAAGAAGGTTTGCATCCGTTGCTATAGGGAGTGAAATACAGAGTCAACAGTGAAGTTTGAATCACTTGCTTTTCTAATAAAATCAGTAAGTTGGAAGACTTTTTTTCCCCCTAGCTATGCATTTCTGTACAGATAGGAGTGAAGGAAGCAGATAATGAGCATTTCCCAGGGCTGGGACTGGGGGAAAAAAATGTGGACCCTGCAGGAGTTGTTATAGATACACTGCAAGAACTTTCGCAAAATGTTTTAATAAGAAGTTGCAAACTGGGTTGAAAGAAAAGTGAAATCAGATAGGCATGATGGACTACTATGGCAGGGAGAGAGCAAAGACACGAGGTCATAACAGAGACACAAATTAGAGATTCTGCATGCATTCAGGCTGAAACGGTGGTCAGAATCTGAGGACTTTAGCAGAAGCAGTTTCAAGGAATGACACAACTAGGGTGTGGGCATGCCAATAAATGCGTGAGTTGGAGTGGAGGTGGAGGTCATTGGAGTTCAATAATTTTAAGAAGTGTGAGGCCACAGTGTGAGAGTGATGACAGGAAAAGGGAGAGAAGGAGGCTGTGAACCAGGTGATGAAGCCAGTGAGAAAATTTTCATGAGAGTTCTCCATGCAAAAAGAGAGAGAGAGAAAGACAAAAGAG
>NW_007730684.1:145562-146887 GCF_000696425.1 Galeopterus variegatus
CCTGCTAAAAGTAACAGACAGTGATTCATTTATCAACATAGAAAATAAATTGATAAACTGTGATAGTGATTACTTTTATTTTTTGCTCAGAAAGCACATTCCTTGAGGTTTTTATTCCCTCCAACTTGAAAGAATTTATAATTAGCATAAATATGATACAGCTCCTCTGTAACAGAGAAATCACAGAAATGAATAGAGCTTTGAGCTACAAATCTCTCTCATGGCTTGATATTGTTTTGTTTGTGTGTACAATAACTGGGCTTTATAAGAATCTCAGCTGTCAGCAATGGTACATCACAATTTATAAGATCTCCCTTCCAAAGGGAGTATTATCACAACTTAGAAAAGTAGCTGATTTATGGTAAGTGACAACAAGCAAGAAAGCATGGATTTTATAGTGAAAAAAAAAAATGGCAGAGTTTGTTGCAAAGTTTCTCTTTGTTGAATTGGAGGGAGATTTGCTATTTGGATGACTAATGTGCTTGGCAACCTAACTGAAGGCTTGCTAAGTCAAATTGACTTTTGTCTAATGGCAACTGTGGTATGCACAAAAACATTTAAAGTGTGTTTCTCCTTGCTTTGCAAATACTTCAATAAGACTTTTACATGTGAAGCCCAAATATGAGAGTGATGCCAAACAGTTTACTTTTGTGTCCATTTAATAATCTTAAACCCTACTCACTGATTTTTCTTAATTTATCACTCACTCCCTTGTCTGTCTCTTCCTTTCTGTCCCCATTGACACATCTCTAAAGTTTCATTTTTATTCCTTTTTTAAAAAGTAAGCCCAGTTCTGTATTTGAATACTATGAAAAAAATATCAACACAAATCTCTCAGCAGCATGGAATTTTTTTTTTTAATGTTTAGAAAACAAAAACCAAAACACATTTTAAAAACCTGCTGTTTCAACTGGCATTTGTTTAGGTTCATGGGGATTTAAAGCACTTTCTTGTTTGTTTACTTTCTCAAGGGTGAAACATCTTTTTGAGGTCTTTTGTTATGCAATTCTTTGGATTTGCAACAAGACCCTCTTCTTTTGTTAATCCACTTTTCCAAACATATTTCTCTTTCCTCCTCCTTACTTAGGTCTCTTGCACTCCAGTGTTTGGGGGCTGCTGAATTGCCACTCACATGCTGGCCTACTTCACCTCAGTGTCTTTGCTGACAGTGTCCCTCTCCATGAGGACCCTTTCCTTACATGTCACTTGCCCATAGCACATTCATCTTTCAAGACCTGTGTCCAATATGTGTTACCTCCCTAAATATTTCAGTGATTTTCAGCTAGAGATTCTCTTCTGCTGCTCTCAGGGCTTATTATTATTTC
>NW_007730684.1:147993-148306 GCF_000696425.1 Galeopterus variegatus
TATTTCAGTGATTTTCAGCTAGAGATTCTCTTCTGCTGCTCTCAGGGCTTATTATTATTTCTTTCCCAAGTAAGCCCTCCAAACATGAAGATCCAGCTGATAAGCTCTACTCTTCCACTGCTATGTGTCCATTCATTCATTTATTCATCCATGGCTTTTTTACATATTCATTATTCTATCCATTATTGTATTGTTATATTATATAAGTGCTGAGAACTTTGTGGAAGTCACTCTCTAGAAGGGAAGAAAAGCGTTTGTACAATTAATCCCTGTAAAGTGCAGTGAATGTTATGGTAGAAGATATATGAGTAAT
>NW_007730684.1:148436-153060 GCF_000696425.1 Galeopterus variegatus
TATATATCACACCAACTCTTAAAAGTAGGCATTATTCCCATTTCATAGCTAAGAAAGTCAAAATTTAGCAAGGTTATGTAAGTTGCCCAGGACTACATGGTTAGAAAGTGACAGACAGATTGGAAACCCAGGACTGTCCAATTTTCAGCACTAAACTTGGCATTCTTCTTTACACTGCACTGACTCTCATAGGAAAATATATCACTTAATGTCCATGAGACATATGAGCTAATCCTGTAGGAGCACTGAATATCTTTGTACAGTTTAGGTGTAGTTTACATGTATAATGTGAGATCAGCATTTATAGAAGTTTCATAAGTTAAAAAGAGAATTCTTTTGTAAATTTTTCCAAAATTTCTTACTCAACGAAGTAAATTTTTTTCCCCTAATAAAGTTCCTAAGGCTTGCCTGTAATACAAGGCATTCCTGTTGACTTTTTATACAGGTCTGTATTATACAATGTGGCTAGGATCTAGAATGATTTTGTTTTCCTTTAGCTCCGGTATAGCCATGATTTTAACATAAGCTCAAACCAGATTTTTAAAATTTTCCCTGTTGGGTAATGGGATTCCCAGCAATATTGATTAGAGTTCATATTGTGATCCTAATATTGACTTGTAACAATTTGAACAGGTGTTCTTAATATTAACTTAGGGTGTATATGCCCAATTTGTTTGCATGTCTGCAAAAATGTGAATTCTGCACTTAAAATAAAAAAGAAACTGAATTGATTGTCATCTTCATCATTGTAAGGCATATAGATGGTGTAGTGAGAATCGCCTTCTACTTTCTGAAACAAGGATAGTAAGAGGATTATAAGAAGGAAAAAAGTGAGAACAGTCAGTATGTTANTGTTTGCATGTCTGCAAAAATGTGAACTCTGCACTTAAAATAAAAAAGAAACTGAATTGATTGTCATCTTCATCATTGTAAGGCATATAGATGGTGTAGTGAGAATCGCCTTCTACTTTCTGAAACAAGGATAGTAAGAGGATTATAAGAAGGAAAAAAGTGAGAACAGTCAGTATGTTAAGCCAAGCAGACAAGGTAAGAGTTATGCAACCCACAGTAACCGAAGAAATCTGGGAAGAAAATAGGTAAGTCAATAAAAGTCTCTTTCAGCCAGAGAGGCCCATGAGTAGAATGGAAATCAGAAACAAAGCCAGCTGGAGATTCCCTGTACATTTCCTATTAAGAAATTAATTCTCATGGTGAGATCAAAGATGAGAATAGGTAGGGAAAGGGACTAGCTATTCCTGGAAGGTCATGAAAATACAGAAACCATGTTCCAACTTTCCAGGTCCCGAAACTGTATCTTTTTTTTTTCAGCTTAGCAGAATAGTGTAGATACATACAAGCAAAATACCAACATTTTAATTCATGGGAATATTTGGCTTATACTTAGACCATAACACCACAGCCAGCATGTTCCCTTCCTGCAGTAAAATGTAAATAAAAAGCCAAAGGATAACCATAGAGTTGGTTGAATGCAATGGCAAATGAGACAGAAAAGGTCTTGAGCTCATTTCCTTTAGCAGGGTGAAACTAACGAAAGATAAATATATCACCATATAAACAAGATAATTTTAGATTGTAATGAAAACTATAAATGAAATAAATTGGAGTAGTATGATAGAGTTAACCAGGATAAAATATTTCTTATTTTATTATATATTTTTTTTTCCTAGAGCAGGCTTCTCTGAAGAAGTGTAATTTTATCTAAGACCTGAACGATAAGGATGGCCAAGCATATCAACTGCAAGAAGAGAATGCTTAGGCAGAGGGAAAATCAACATCTCTTCCATAGCTGTTGGAGTCATATTGTAACTAGAGTTTTGAGGAAACATTTCTGGCCCTTCTAATGGTAAGTAGAAAAAAAATTAAATCCTTTCCTCCTCCACACCACCATCACCATCACCATCACCACCATCACTGTCCCCCATGCCCACCCCCATACCAACGACAATAGTAACAATACATCAATTTTTAACTTATATCGAAGAAAATTTGCGGCCTAGATAGAGTGTCCCTAGGATAAGTGTGGCAGGAGGTTAAAAGCTACCTGTAGTGCTCAATAGCTTCCAAAACAGATCTAGACCTTCTCTCAAGACTTTAGAGTCAGCAGGCAAAAATCGCTGATAGAGATGATTATCTGTCATTTTGTTGTGACTTATGTACGTGTCAACTCTAATAGATGAGTTGTGTATGGACTTCAAATCAGAGTTTCTCAGTTTGGTTGCTTATTAAAAAAAAAATTGGTCTAAATAGGATCTAAAATTACTTGAAAGTAAACTGTTCAATGTAATTTAAAAATAATACATATAAAATATGTGTAATACATAGTTGAAAATTCTTGAATAGATAGAACAAAAAAACATTTAAGGTAATACTGGATTTTTTAAAATAAAATGATCTGCAAGTTGAGAAATATGAAGAGTGCTGAAATGCGAATAGCTAGGAACTTTCACTCATGACATAATTTGTGGCTATTCACATACTTTCAAACAGTCTGGTATTTGGAGATGTTTTTGGATAAATGAATGATGAGCTATTTCAAATGTTATGTCAATGAATTATGAACATTCACAAAGAGAGATGAAAATCTTGGAATCTGATATTGATGCCTTTATGATCATCTGAAGGAAAATTCATACCAGCAGCAAGATGCTTCTTCATTAGGATTTCAGAACACTTTTTTCCCTTTGGAATTTTTCCCTTCTTATTTTCCCCTTCTAGAAAATATGCCTTTAAAACATCTCTCAACTTTGCATTTTAAAAATGAATGATTACAGCTGCATCTTTTCTGCATGTTTCTCAGTCCAAAATTCAACCTGATTTGTAACCTAACACATTACAAAAACATTAGAAATATTAAACCTTCATCAATAGCACACATTTTCAAAAACACTGAATACATTCTAGGACATTAGTGGCCAATAATTAATTTTAAAATTATATTAAAGTGCAAAGTAACTTTTTATGTACATTTTTGGTGCTCTGAATACCTACTGATGACATTTGCCATTGGACCTTTAAAGAAACCATCTCATTGGTTTCTAGCTGAGTAGAATAAATGACTCTTTAGAATTAAAAAATGTAAGTTCTAGAAAATGTTAAGGAGTCTAGAAATACCTGAAAGGTAAAAATTTTAGGTAGAAATATTAACATTTTAGGTAAGGAAAAACAAAAACTTAAAATATAATTGAAAAGAATAATGTGTTATATATTCTATATTAAATAAACTATTTTCTATTTAGTAAATCACTTGCTATATTTTATGGCATTTTACTCATGTGATTAAATTACTGGTGTGTTTTTAGCAGAAATGACTCAGAATTCACAGTGAAAGGATTTGGTTTATAATCTCAGTTAGCTTAATAAATTTACCTAATGCAGACCTTGAAATTCTTATGTAAAAATGAGGAGGTTGCATTAGATGACTGCTGGGTTCTCTGTAAGTTTTAAAGCCTATGATTCTGAAATTGATGATGATAAGCAAAAATTCCGGGAATTTGGTTGGGTGTGGTTGGATAACATTACATTTGGCATCTCCCTGCTGTGTATCAGAATATTTCATTTTAATTAGCATCTTTAATAGAGAAAACATAATACACTTTAGAACATAAATGTTATGAATAAATTATACTTTTAAATACTGAGAAATATTAGCTAAAGTACATTCAAATTAGAAAAAGAAACAAAAGGAGGCTATTCAAGAGACAAAGAAAATCCAGTGCATCTAAAGAAAGAAAAAAAAAAGAGCCAAATCAGATAATAGAAAAATTCTTGAAAATATTATTGGATATAAAAACATAGAAGTAAAAAAGAATAGGTTGCTTATGAATTGCTGCAAAATATTCCAAGGCAAAGGTACTGCAATTTTAGGCCCAAGAGAAAGATCCTAATAAACCTGACAATTTTTATAACCAATAATCTCTGTGGTTCAGAGTCCTAGGAAGGCAAGTTTAAGATATATAAACAGATAATAGAGAATTCTGACTTTTGAGGGTTATTAATCACAAAATTATCAATTACTCTCATAATTTCCCCCAGTACATGCTGTTGTATCAGCTAACAATTACTGAGACTGAAAAAATACTATGTGCCAAGCATTGTTTAAACATTTTATATGCATTCACTCATTCAATTCTGCAGTAATACATATGTGTATTTTCACTATAATTATTGCCATTTTTCAGATGAAGAAACAGAAGTCATACATCCAAGAATTGATGGTGACAGTATTTGGTCTCACATTCTAAGCACTTGTCTATGATTCCTTATTTGTTGTGTTTGGATTTGTAATTACCATAGGTTAATGAATAGAACCAAAGTTGCTCAGCATTGATCAAATTTTGCAAAGCAGGGCTTTCTTGGGGTGCATCTCGGATGTACTGCTCAGAGAAAGCAAGTGTCCCTTGGATTTTATATTTAGGCTCAAGAAAAGCATTATTTTTCTAATGAATGAGTCAGAAGGATTGCTCTCTGTGCTGATATTCTTCATTTCTGATTGTGATGGAAAATCTAATTTTTTAGTTGCTAACACTTGCATAAAGAATATTGTCTTTTTTTTTTTTTTTTTTTTTTTTTTTTTTTTTTTTTTTTTTTTTTTTTTTTTTTAAAA
>NW_007730684.1:153124-155231 GCF_000696425.1 Galeopterus variegatus
ATGCGTCAGAATAACTGCAGAGTTTGCTAAAACACAGATTGCTGGGCCCTTCCCCTTGAGTTTCTGAGTTAGAGCATCTAGAACTTACATTTCTAACAGATTCCCAGATTATGCTGGTGTTGCTGATCTGGGGACTGCTCTTTGAGAGACACTAGTCTAGACTGAAAACTCCCAGGGGCAGGGATGACACCGGGTGGCCATAAAGTCTGCAAACATAGACAATATTGTTTTATTATGTATTTTATTTATTTATTTATTTATTTTTGTCTTTTGTCTTTTTTCCGTGTCCGGCAACGGATCGCAACCCTCAGTGTTGCCCCCGTACCGGACCGGGGACCGGCAACGGGATTGCAAACCTCGGCGTTGCTCCCGCGCCTCGCTCAGCCAGTGAGCGGGAACCGGTCTGTATGTGGGATCCGAACCCTCGGGCGGGAGCGCCGCCGCGCTTCCCAAGCGGCGCACTATCCAGTGCGCCACCGGGCCTGCCCAAGAATATTGTCTTTTCCAATGTCTTAATATTCTGAGAAATTCTGGCATCACTGAATAAGCAATTCTTTTAAAATATGTTGATCTTCTTACATGTCATTCAATATTATCTTTAAATGTGTTTCACAGTCACTTAGAGGCACTTGGCCAATTCAATCCAATCTTTCTTGATTCATTTTTCAGCATGAAGCGATTTTAACTAACAGCAATAGGTATTGAAATAAATATTTTTAGCCCTGCAGAATATTAATGTGTTAGTGTTACTTGTTTAATCTTCATTATAACTCATAACTACTAAGATAATTATTTCTTATTGCATTTCAGAAACTAATAAGCACCACTCTTCTCTTTTTCACTATTTAATTCTAATCATAAATTAGTTTCAGAATGTTAGGTGCAGAGGCTACATAAAATACATTTGATTCAAACTCTCATTTTCAAAGAAACCAGACTATGTAAATTACTTACTCAGATGATAAAAAGTAACTATTTCTATTGCAATTATAATAGAAACAACACTATTATTAAAAAACTAATATTTGTTTGATTTTTTAACTTACAAAACATTTTTACGTGTGTTTTTTCATTGAGGTTCCTGAAAATTCTGTGAGTAATAGAAGAGGTGTGATTATTATAAAAGTGTACAAATGAGGAAAGTCAGGCTTACAGAAGTTAGGTGATTTTTCTCAGGTTCATATATATAGGAGACAGGGATTCAAATTCAGGATTTCTGTTATTTTCATCTTACACTAACACTCTGTTTTTATTTTTTAAATAATTATACAATATTTCAGTATTTTAAAAGGGATAAAGAATGTAGAATCACTATTCATAAATTCAGTATTCAGCTTAAGAAAGAAAATGTGACTGAAACCATTGATGACCTCAACATGCGCTTCCACGATTGATTTATTCCTTCATTTTCTAATGAATATTTTGCTCTTATAGCAATGCTGCAACAAGCATTTTTTGTCTCTATATTTTGATTTGAGTATATATATATATGTATACATATATATACATATATACATACATATATATATATATATATATACACACACACACACACACACACACACACATAGAGACAGAGAGAAAGCAAGCTCACAGAATTTTATTTGATGCACCAACTTGCTCTCAAACTCGGTTGACCCAATTGGCACTTTCATCAGGCATGCATGACATACTCTGTTGCTTCTTGTAATCAGCCACACTTACAGTAGAGAGTATATGCATGTGTGTATGCATGTGTATGTGTGCATGTGTGTGTGTGTGTGCATGTGTGAGGGAGAGGAAAAGAGAGAGAAAGGGAGAGAGGGA
This sequence comes from Galeopterus variegatus, assembly GCF_000696425.1. Taxonomy (NCBI): domain Eukaryota; kingdom Metazoa; phylum Chordata; class Mammalia; order Dermoptera; family Cynocephalidae; genus Galeopterus; species Galeopterus variegatus. The sequence goes on from NW_007730684.1 coordinate 154,931, forward strand.
GGTAGGGATAATTTTTATTCTGACCAATTAGATGGGGGTATAAAATTATTTTTCTCTTATGATTTTATTTTAAGTGTCTCTGATCACTATAGAAGTTGAACACACATTCAGATAAACACACAGATACACACACACCATTTGGATTTCCTCCTATAGGAATTGTCTGTACATAATCTTTACCTCTCTTTTTTGATAGGCTACTTTTTATCTTATTGATCTATATGCTTTCTTTACATATTTTGGGTACAAATTTTTACAGATTATGTTTTATATATATATATATATATATATGTTTTTTTTC
>NW_007730684.1:156215-169188 GCF_000696425.1 Galeopterus variegatus
GGTTGACCCAATTGGCACTTTCATCAGGCATGCATGACATACTCTGTTGCTTCTTGTAATCAGCCACACTTACAGTAGAGAGTATATGCATGTGTGTATGCATGTGTATGTGTGCATGTGTGTGTGTGTGTGCATGTGTGAGGGAGAGGAAAAGAGAGAGAAAGGGAGAGAGGGAGGTAGGGATAATTTTTATTCTGACCAATTAGATGGGGGTATAAAATTATTTTTCTCTTATGATTTTATTTTAAGTGTCTCTGATCACTATAGAAGTTGAACACACATTCAGATAAACACACAGATACACACACACCATTTGGATTTCCTCCTATAGGAATTGTCTGTACATAATCTTTCCCTCTCTTTTTTGATAGGCTACTTTTTATCTTATTGATCTATATGCTTTCTTTACATATTTTGGGTACAAATTTTTACAGATTATGTTTTATATATATATATATATGTTTTTTTTCTAGTGTTTGGCTTTTATTTTTACTTACATATTGCCTGTTTTAAAGAGATGAACTTTTGAAAATCTCTAATTTATTATCCTTGTTTTTCTTGTTTTAGCTGTTTAGATCTTGTTTAATAAACATTTCCCTTCCCCAAGATAGAAAGAACTATTTTTATACATTATTTTAGGATTAATGTGACTTGAATTAATTTTATGGGTACTTATCCTGTAGGAATGGATCCAATTTAATTTATCACATGAACTACTGTCCCAGCACCATTTATTGAGTAGTGTGTCCTTCTGTCCTGACCTGGCCTCGTCTACCACATATTATGTTTCCACCGATTCAGCACTCTGATTCCGAGCTCTCCACGGTATTCCATTAGTTCACTTATCTGTAGGCTAGAATTTAAATGTTCATTGTGCAACTTTAAATAAAATTTCATTTAGAGAAGGGCAGTTCTTCCTCTCCTCTCCCTAACCCCTCTTCTCCTCTCCCTATTTTTTCTCTTCCTCCTCCTCCCCCTACCCTTTGACCTATGAAATTATCTTGTCAATTTTTAGCCATTTGCCTATACAGTAGAGTAAGAAAGACTTACATAAATGTACAGAGGCTACTTCTTCCTGAAAATGGCTTCTCTCTCGATTTACACAAGTCTTTGTAAGTGTCTTTCAATAATTCTACATAATGTTCACCCTACAGGTAATAAAGGAATGAAAAAATTATCATTATTATGGATCCATTGTATCCCTAATAATACTTTTGGATGTAAAATCTGTTTTATTAATATCAATCCAGTTACAATATCTTCAAGTTATGATTCACTTAATGTCTCCCTTGTAAACAACAAAGTCACTTTTTAAATCCAGTTAGATTATACTTGCCTCATAACTGATGAGCTTATTCTACTTATCCGTTTTTATTTCTTTCTATAAATTTTGTGCTTTCTATTTTTCTTTCTTTTGCCCTGTTTTAATTTTCTACTTTATCTCTCTTCTTTTGCAAGTAAAACATGTTTTTTTCCTTTTTTCTTAGTCCGTTTGGGTTGCTATTTTAAAAGGCCATCTGGATAGTTTATAAACAAGAGAAATTTATTTCTTACAGTTCTGGAGGCTGAGGAGTCTAAGCTCAAGGTGCTGGCAGATTCTGAGTCTGGTGAGGGTCCATTTCCTGGTTCATAGTTGGTGTCCTCACATTGCAAAGGGTGAAGGATTTCTCTTAGGCCTCTTTTATAAGGGCATTAATTCCGTTCACAAGGGATCCACCCTTATGACCTAATCACCTTTCAAAAGCTCCACCCCTGCCCTGCAATACTGTCATCTTGTCGATTAGGATTTCAACATATGAATTTTAGGGGGACACAAACATACAGATCTTAGCACTCTGTTTTCAGGTGATTACTGAAATTTTAACACGCTTTCTTAAGCAATCTGAAATAAATCACTTTTCTATTTTCCTTCATAACAACTCTCCAAACATATATTGCTCCCAATGTAATTATTCCCTTTTGTGTTGTATATCGTCTTGCTATCTAACAGTTAATTTAGATTTACTTGCATGTGTACCAATTTCTTTCCTCATCATTCCTTCTGTGATCATTTTAATTCAATAATTTGAATAGTGCTAGCCAACTGTTGTGTGGAATGATTATTAATTTGAATTTGTTCAATAGTTCTTGATAATTTATTAAGATTGTAAATTTATGGCAATACTACCATAAAAGCGATGCATCATTTCAGGTGGCAAATACTTACTGTTTGGATTTCTCACTACTGACAATGATAAATTTATCACTTAGTTAAGTCAAAAGGAAGTGTCATAAAAGGCAAAGAGTGACTGAGAAATTGTCCCTGATTGAAGTAGACTAAGGAAATATAAATGAATGAAATATGTGATCCTAGATTGAATTCTGGACCAGAAAAAGGACATTAGCAGGAAATTGGTGAAAATTAAATAAGGTCTGTAGATTATTTAATAGTGTTGTATCAGTGTTTAATTACTGGTTTTGATAATTATATTGAAGTAGTTTAAATAGGAATTTAAAAATTAAAATTGTTAAAAGTGTATTCATTTAACCTCCATCCTATGATTATTAAAGTATTGTGTGTGTGTGTATATATATTTACATATAAATTTTCAAAAACTAAACACACTGATTGCTTGATTCATTTAACCTCCATCCTATGATTATTAAAGTATTGTGTGTGTGTGTGTATATATATTTACATATAAATTTTCAAAAACTAAACACACTGATTGCTTGAACCAAGGTAAATACGCAGAATATTTTGAGCATGATTTGACTCTCATTCTTGAACTACTGTTTATATGGGTAATTCTAGATTGGTACATATTTTCTCTCAAAACTTTGAAGTATTTTTCTACTGTTTCCTGTTTCCATTGTGGCCATTGAGAAATTTGCAGACCAATCTAATAGCCAATTTGAAACACATCTACCTTTTCCCCTTTAAAAATGTTTTTATTTGATTTCTGGAGTTTTAGTATAATACACATGAATATGCACTTATTTTTATCTGAATGGGAATGTTTTGGGCTTACTGACATAAATATCTGTTTTTGAGTTTTTGTTTGTTTGTTTTGTTTTCAAATTAGTTCTGGAAAATTGTCAGCCGGTATCTCTAACTATTAATATACGTTTTTTCTATTCTCTCTATCGCATAGTTATGAAAATCCAATTAGATCTTTTTTCCTTTTTATTGTACTCACTATATCTCTTCAAATCTCCTTCATATTTTCCACCTGTTGGAATTTCTGTGCTTCAGTCAAGCTACAGGTCTCAATCTATCTTCCAGTTTATTGATGTGATGTCTTCACATTCGCTTCACTTGTTTGATTTTTAGTACATCCATTGAGTTTTCAGAATACCAGTAGTTACATATTTTATTTCTAGAACATTTTTGTTTGCCTTTTTGTTTCATGTTCTGTGCTTGTATTTTAATTAATTTTTGTTCTTTCAAAAATATATGCCAGTTTTTCATATTCTGCATCTAACAATTTTATCCTCTCAAGTCAATGGTGGCCTCATTATATACCACTTAAAGTTTTTGTGGCTGGTGTTTTTATGTAAATATTTATATTACTACTCAGAATTGGTAGCAGGAGAATGGAAACCTTGGTGATGTGTTGGTGTTACATAAACCCACTCCCCCCCTCCAAAAATAAAACCAAAAAAAAGCAAAACCTCCATTTTTGGTCTCTTTTTGAAAACTGAGTAAAATGGGCCTAAATGTGCTAATTTTAGCAATCTTGTACTCTACAAAGTAAAACATGGCATTTCAAAGTGGAGGAATTTATATATATTTATATATTTATATATTAGAAATAGTATAAAAATTTCTACAGCTTCCCCCCTCCAAAAATAAAACCAAAAAAAAGCAAAACCTCCATTTTTGGCCTCTTTTTGAAAACTGAGTAAAATGGGCCTAAATGTGCTAATTTTAGCAATCTTGTACTCTACAAAGTAAAACATGGCATTTCGAAGTGGAGGAATTTATATATATTTATATATTTATATATTAGAAATAGTATAAAAATTTCTACGAAAGAGGACTTTCACAAAAGTCTCACTCTACTATATCCTTGGAGAGTCTTTGGATAAGCACCTCGGGATGGCTATACTTCCTCACTGTTTTGGTAACCTCAGGGCCCACATCTGGGAATCATAGTGCATTTTTATTTTTGTACCAGTTCTCATAGCTGAATTTTCCTCCTCTTCACAAAAAATGATTTGGCTGTCAATCTTGGACACTGAGAAAACAGCCTTGGTTTTGGCTATCGAGTAAGACTTGGACATTGTGGCCTGTCTTTGGGTCACATTCTTCAGAGTAAATATTTTCCCAAATCACAAGTTTTAGAAAAGTAACTAAGATGCTCATCATGTCTCACATTTTTGTCTCAGTGTAAATCATTGAATACCTTCAGGACCATAGCTATAATCAGGGAATTTAATCAATAACCTGGAGAGGACTAAATTATACAAATAATTAAATATAGGCAAGTCTTGACATTTCTATGCAAACACTGTGACTTAAAACCACTGAATTTCCTTGCTTCACAGATTATGTAGTCCAGAAATCTGGAAAGGCTTGACTGAGTCTTCTGCTTAGGTTCTCCCGAGGCCCAAATCATGTTGTCAGTAGGGCTGCTTTCCTTGTTGTAGACTCTAGGGATGAATCTACTTCCAACCTCATTCAGTTAACAGACAAATTCAGTTCCTCATGATTATAGGATCAAGGTCCCTGCTTCATGCTGGCTCTCAGTTGTGGACCAACCTTTGCTTCTAGAGGCTGCCAACATTTCTTCTCATGCTATGTAGGTGACAACTAGCAACATGGTCTCATTCTTTTCCTACTATGAATCTCTCTGACTTCTCCTTCCATCTTGGTATCATAAAAACAGTTTTGATATCCCTGGACAACACTGCGAGAGCTGCTTCTTTGTATTATTGGTTGCTGATTCGATCATTATTCAGTGATTTTTCTCTTTTACTTCAATATCTTATCTGTGCCATTGCTTCATATTAATGCATGTTGCTAACCAGCATTTTTCACTGCTATATAATGTTGCATTGCATACATACATCACAAAATAGTTATTCTGTTTATAGAAATTTGGATGGGTTATTTTATTTTATCTTAAGCATTTACTTATTTTTTTCTACTATAACCACAGTGGTTAGATGTTCATATATCTCTTCATACTTAGAAGAACATGTAACAGTTTCTTCAGGGCATGAGACAGGTCTCTCTGTTGACTCAAATGATGGAAGCTTATACAATTTTGCAAAACAATACAAAATTATTTTCTATGGTGTTGGTGCCAATTTATATTCTCATCAGCAGTGCATGTGAGTTCCTGTTAGCCCACATTCTTGCGAATTTGGTGTTGCTACTCTTTTCTATTTTCACAATTACTAGTCATTATGTCCTCTAAATTCTAACTTCAGAAATAATTCAAATCTAACCAAAGAAGTCTGATCTCTCACTTGGATAATAAATGAGTATAGACTGTCAGCTAGTCTCAGTGTTTGCATTCTCACCACAGACTGTCACTCAATTCCCTGCCAAGCCTAGTCCCATGGGCAGACAGAGCAATCAATTGAATATCAGATCTTGAATATCAGGTCAAATCTCTATCCTTCCTAAAATCCTTCAGTGACTTTTCAATGCACTTAGGTTAAAATCTAAGGCCATTCTTTCTACAACTCAAAATAATAAGCTCCTGCTGTAGAAATTTGTTGTTGTTTTTTTAAGTTCCTTGGACTGGCCAACCTTTCTCCCATCACAGGGTCTCTGTACAGACTGTTCCTTCTGCCTGGAATACTCCTTTCCTCACTTTCTTTTTTTGCTCATCCTTATCCCTCAGATACAAGCTTACAATATATCTTCTGAAAAGTTTTTCCTGACTGCACTATTGACATTGGGTTCCACTTCAAAATACACCTTTGCTATTATTTTTTTTCTTCATATAACATAATAATTTGGGATTGTTTATTGTCTGTTCAGTTTTTCATTTTTTTCTTTACTAAACTGTAAGCTCCATGAATAAACTGTGCCTGCCATTTTGTTCTCCTTTGCATATCCAAACCCTAGTACAATGTAGGTGTTCAATCTTCAGATCTTCATATATTAGATGAATAAATAAATATAGCATATGTAGTTTTTCATAGTTATAGCATTGCTAACAGATACACCAGTGGCAATATTTATATTTAAATGTCTTATATTTAAATATCTAAAAAGATATTTTTCTTTTTATGAAGTAGATAAAATAACTTCAAATAAAATTAGTATAATGGGGATTGTCCTATAACTATTAGAATATACCAAACGTAAATATTAAGTAAATTCATAATGTTGACTTAATTACTTAAATACTAAAAGTAGAAACAATTGTAAGGCACTTTTTCTGGCATGGATTTTCACGGTTTTTTAAATAATCAGACTGATGTACTTGCAATTGGATAACATCTTCACATTAAAGAGAATTTTAAAAATCATATGTCCCTATTATATATCACTACTTTCACTATTGGAATTATTTTGAAGGTCTTAATTTGTAAGACATTGTGATAAGGGCTCTATGTGCGTTATTTTGTTTAATCTTCCTACTAATCTCATGAGTTAAACACTGTTATTATCCCTCTTTTATACTTGACTAAAGTAAATCTTAGGAAATTTTATAACCTGCTTAAAGCTATATGGCTAGAAATGGTATAGCTGGGACTTGAACTTGGAGCTATCTTAAGCCAAAGTCTTTGTTTTCAAACATTGCACTTGTCTAGGGCTTTATTTAATGAGCAATTTGAACTCTCAAAACCATGTTATTATTTGAGGGCCACTAGGTGCTCAGTGCCTTTCAGCTTTTTTTCATGTACGTTATCTTGATGATGGTATTTCTTACAGTAGGAAATCAGAGACAGAAAGAGGACTAGAAAATGGAAGCATATTAAATATGCAATATATAGCTTGCAAGGAAGTCGGAGGTAAATAAAAGCAACAAAAATTAGAACTACAAATCAGAAAGCTGTATAGACTGTAGTTCTTTTGGAAAGGAGTAAATCTCCCTGAATAATTTAATGCCTGTAATGTCATAACTATACTTGGGAAAAATAATGATTGATGTCAATTATGATGTTCCAAATCATGAAAAATAATATGCAATGTACTTAATATTTTAAAAAGACCCTTTAAAATCAAACGTCTGTAAATTGAAAGCAGAAGCTCGACTTCCTGGAAATTAGCTGTAACTGAAATAATTTGTAGGGACTAATAAAAAAAAGTAATAGGAGTCTGTTACAGGTAGAAAAGAAATGATCTCTACTGTTTATTTTCACAATACTGCTCTCTGCCCTAGAGGGTAAAGTAGACATATATTAGATTCTCATTTAACTATATGCACTCCCAAATATACAAACACACAGAAAAGCACATGCTCTTCCTTTAAATAAACAATTCTTGTCCGCTGTACAATACCTAATTCCATTTTCCTACCATTGCTCAATTTGAATCTTCTCCTCTTTGGCTCTGAGAGGGTGGGGTACATATGGAGTTTCTCTTTGCTTTCAATCTTCTGTTTTCCTGCAAGTTTCTGCCTTGTTCTTCAATTGTCCTAGCTGTGAACAAGGTGTTTTCTGCCAACTTGTAGTCAGTAGAGTAGAAATATGCAAATTATGGAGCATCCCATCAAACTGCCAGGCTAGACTTAATATCTGTCTTGGATATAGCTTTAGCTAAGATGCAAACCATGGCATGTGTTCTAGCAAGCGTGCCAGCAGAGGCCTCCCTCCAGCAGGCCAGAAGGAGAGATAAGTTTTTACCAATCAGCAGTTGTTTTTAGAAAAACAGAGCCAAATTTGAACAAGGTCTTTTAATGTATGTACTGGGATGGTTTAGAAGGTGTAAAGAATAGCTAGCAAAATAGTGCCCCACTCTTCACTTATCTGTCTCACATCTATCCTCCCTCCCTCATCCCCAGAACACTTTCCCTTGGGTCTCTATTTCCCCAGGCCAGACTTTCAGGGTGGGAAGAGAAAATGCATTCAGATTGGCTTGCTTATTTACATGTATTCCAGAGTTCGTAGACACTAATGTATGTGTACATCAGCTGAAAAAAAAAATCACAATTAGAGTCCACTTTTTTTTTTTTAATTGGAAAAAGAAGACTAGGTTCATTTGAAAATATCCATTGAAAAGTCATTATTGGGAGATTCTATTTATTTTAAAGGTTAAAAACTAACAAAAATAAACAAAAAGGAAAGAAAAAAGAAAGAATGGAATTGTGTGTGAGAGAGAGAGAGATAGCAGCCCCTGGGATTCTCAGTATTGTTCTGATTCTCCATTAAATAATAGTTTAGACAGTTGCCAAAGACTATAGCCATTTTCTAATAAAAGATTATGCATCTGGACTTAACTACATTTACTCTCTGTATTGGGTCAACTGAACTGAAAAATTGTTTTGAGACTTTAAAAAGGTTGACAAATCAATCAAACTCATGTGGTAGAAACATTGTAACATTTGCAGTCAGATACAGCTAAGTTTGCTTAGAACTTAATATAATCGGGAAAATTACTTAACTTTTCTGATTCTCATTATCTGTAAAATGGAGATTTAAAAGAACTTATTTCATGAGACTTAAAAACAAATCAGATAGCTTACATATGTACATAAAAATGGCACATTATTCATGCCCAATAAGTGTTTATTCTTTTCCCTATTCTCTTCTCTCTCTTCTGTAACTGCGTACATAGGTGCTTTGGCGGTGTGAGTGGCCTAAATTGATTTCTTTCACCTCCCAGCTGAACTCATCATTTTCCTGATTTTTCTCTTTCATTTAAAAGTGGACCAAGGACTTCCACTTGGTTTATATTTTAAATTATATATTATAACATTATTTCACATTTTGCTAGCTAAATTTTATAGATATTCAATACTGATTGCTACAGTGTTTTTTTTTTCTTTTTTTTTTTTTGTCTTTTGTCTTTTTCCGTGTCCGGCAACGGGACCGCAACCCTCGGCGTTGCTCCCGCGCCTCGCTCAGCCAGTGAGCGGGAACCGGTCTGCATGTGGGATCCGAACCCTCAGGCGGGAGCGCCGCCGCGTGCTTTCCAAGCTGCGCACTCATCCAGTGCGCCACCGGGCCGGCCCACTACAGTGTTTTTCAAATCCAGGAAAAATATGTAACTTTGATAGCCGCTTTCCAAGCGGCGCACTCATCCAGTGCACCACCGGGCCGGCCCACTACAGTGTTTTTCAAATCCAGGAAAAATATGTAACTTTGATAGCCCCAATGTGCCTATAGATTTGTAGGTAGAAAGACTGATTGTTTTATGATTGAGGGTCTGCAATAACTTGTTTTTAATTTATTTAACTTGCAGGTTGTTAATGATTGAGCTAAGTAATTGAGGAAAGATCAACTTTAACTTCATGACTTAACTCTGCTATGAGTTTCATAAACACATTTTAACAATTTTGTGAGAATTGTTATCATAGCATAAATGTTTATGTTCCTAAGAAATGTGTAATATTCAGTATAAATTTTATAAAAACCCACCAAAACATATTTTTCCTGTGATGTAGGCCCTTTAGAACTCATAAAAAATAGAGTAAATGTTCTCTTTATTGCAAAAGGATATTATTCATAATATCAGGTCAAATATAAAAATTAAATATACCTAAAATATAGCAGCAGTTTAATCGTGTAGCTCAATTTTGTTTTTGGAATTGTTTCGAGTAATGATGTAATTCTAAGACTGTAGAAAGTTAAGGGAATATATGTAGATAATGCATGGTGGGGGGAAGGCCAGTTGCATAAGAGATCGGAATCAACAGGCTGAAAATAATTTCAGGGCAATGAATTGAAGTTTACAGTTTCCTGGCTGATGTAACTAGTGGGAATAAGCTTTATGGGGCCATGTCTGGCAAAGACCACTTTTTCCTCATGACTAGTATTATGATTTTGCTACCTCTTTTAAAATAAAGGGATTTATTCCTACTAGTTTAATACAATTGCTCAACTCAGCTATACATACTTGAATACCTTTGGAGATTTAATTGTATTTGATTACATTTGTAAGGTGATGGAAAGAGTCTCAATTTTCACTCTCATTTTATTTTCCATTTATTTGTAATTAGAGATAATACCATGTAATTCAACTACATCTCTCTGGAGTACATATCAGATCCTGCCACCTCCCTGACTTGTCTGAATCAATCTTTACTAGAAATGATAACAATCTGACAGGGTTCTGTAAAAGAGAGTATATCCAGCAGTCAATCTCTACGACAATGTCCTATAAATAGAAGTTAAGCCAATTTTGAAACAAAACTGCTAGTGCTTCTATTCTTATTTGTTCAGCCTGGGCCCAAACACCTTATATATCAAGTGTTAAATATACCTCAAATGACGTTGCAGTAAAAACTATTTTAGGAATTTCCTTGTCTGCCACTAAGATCCCCCAATGCACTACTGGAAAACATATTCTTGCTATCATAGCTACTTAAAGAGAAACTTAAAGAGAAATACTTTAATTTTCTTGTAAACTCTAGTTATATGAAAAATTGTTTCGTATGCCTGTCTGAAATACAGTTTTTTTTTCCCTCTGTTCCGCATGAAATAGTCACTAGAGCAAAGAGCCTGGAACCGATATTTCATGATTCCTTATTTAGTATTTCTTCTGTATCTACCTCATAGAGGTATGGCAAGGNTTATAAAAACCCACCAAAACATATTTTTCCTGTGATGTAGGCCCTTTAGAACTCATAAAAAATAGAGTAAATGTTCTCTTTATTGCAAAAGGATATTATTCATAATATCAGGTCAAATATAAAAATTAAATATATCTAAAATATAGCAGCAGTTTAATTGTGTAGCTCAATTTTGTTTTTGGAATTGTTTCGAGTAATGATGTAATTCTAAGACTGTAGAAAGTTAAGGGAATATATGTAGATAATGCATGGTGGGGGGAAGGCCAGTTGCATAAGAGATCGGAATCAACAGGCTGAAAATAATTTCAGGGCAATGAATTGAAGTTTACAGTTTCCTGGCTGATGTAACTAGTGGGAATAAGCTTTATGGGGCCATGTCTGGCAAAGACCACTTTTTCCTCATGACTAGTATTATGATTTTGCTACCTCTTTTAAAATAAAGGGATTTATTCCTACTAGTTTAATACAATTGCTCAACTCAGCTATACATACTTGAATACCTTTGGAGATTTAATTGTATTTGATTACATTTGTAAGGTGATGGAAAGAGTCTCAATTTTCACTCTCATTTTATTTTCCATTTATTTGTAATTAGAGATAATACCATGTAATTCAACTACATCTCTCTGGAGTACATATCAGATCCTGCCACCTCCCTGACTTGTCTGAATCAATCTTTACTAGAAATGATAACAATCTGACAGGGTTCTGTAAAAGAGAGTATATCCAGCAGTCAATCTCTACGACAATGTCCTATAAATAGAAGTTAAGCCAATTTTGAAACAAAACTGCTAGTGCTTCTATTCTTATTTGTTCAGCCTGGGCCCAAACACCTTATATATCAAGTGTTAAATATACCTCAAATGACGTTGCAGTAAAAACTATTTTAGGAATTTCCTTGTCTGCCACTAAGATCCCCCAATGCACTACTGGAAAATATATTCTTGCTATCATAGCTACTTAAAGAGAAACTTAAAGAGAAATACTTTAATTTTCTTGTAAACTCTAGTTATATGAAAAATTGTTTCGTATGCCTGTCTGAAATACAGTTTTTGTTTTCCCTCTGTACCAAAATTACAATAGGTTTAATAATATCTATAAAGAATTGGGGCTGAGATGGTATCAGTACCTAGATTTCTGAATTAAATGGTCTCTGACCTATATAGCATTTCAATGTTTAATCAGCATATACTAGGGTACTTCGAAAAGTTCATAGAAAATAGAATTAAAATATAATATTAATCTTTCTATGAACTTTTGGAACTATCCTCGTGCAGATACAGAAAGAACCCAAAAGTTTATTTTAAGGGAAATTGAAATATTCAATAAAACTTTACTCGATTCCTTCAGAATAAAAATAAAACAAAAATAACACACCTTTGTTTTTAATGGTTTATTGCTATTTTTAGATTTTTGCATTTTACTTAGGTTTACCCCTCAGTCCAAATAGCAGTGGGCAATAACATAGATAATTACGATTTTTTCAACATGCATTTATGATGTGTTCATTTAATAATTTTAATCACATCAGAAAATACAGGTTATCCTTTGAATTTATAAACTGATATCTTGAGTCATGAAAAATGGTTCCTGCTTATACTTTTTATTTTGTTTCTTTTCTCCTTTCTTCTTTTCTTCCATCTAGCCTCCTTTCCTCCCTCCCTCCCTTCCTTCCTCTTATTTATTCCTGCTCTGCTCCTTATTTTTCTTCATCTCCCTCTCTCTTTTATCCATTCAGTAACTTAACTTATCTGAACCTCTTTCTGCAGGATGGTATTATAGGAAAATATTCCCCTTTCTAAAGGATCTAAAATTGAACTTACTATTCATCCTATTTAAAACTATTGAACAAAGACTTTGGATTTTGACTTTCTCTTCTATTCTCACGGTTAATCACAATTCCATCCCAGGAGGAAGACAATTTTCTTAAGGTCCAGTTCAAATAACATATTTCCCTCCATGGAGTGACAACACTTAGGCTTGAGAGATTTCTGTATCCAAAGAAAATAGCTCAAGTAAAATGTTGTCATCACTTGTACTTAATGGAATTTGTGCATTTTTTTCTGTGATGTGACTTTTAAGAATTCACTCAGCGTGATAAACTGCCCTTCATTGTCTATGTTATGTTCCAGGAAAATGTAAGGTGTTTCTGAATCTGGTTAACTATTTTATTATTTTGAAAAAAAAAAAAGAAAGTAACCCCTTCTCACACTTGGAAAGCATGTATGAGTGAGTGTGTGTGTGTGTGTGTACACCAGTGTGAAGTTATTTTCATGTCACTAATTTACTTCACT
>NW_007730684.1:170136-171899 GCF_000696425.1 Galeopterus variegatus
TTTTTTCCTTCTTTCCAGACCAACTTCCTTTCACTTGCCCTGGTGTTCTCTGCACTCTAGTCACACTGGCATTTACTCAATATTTGGATTCCACCACAGGGATTTCCAACATTGTGGTCACACTTTGCAGAATGCTACCTTAACCCATTCTCAAATTGCCAACACTGTCTTTCTCACTTCAGTCTTCAGTTAATACCACATTGCTGCATCCCTGAAATTCTTTCATAGCCCTGGAATCTTTCTACACAGTATAGATGGCCTACTGCAGCCATACAAACCATCACTTGGTTTATTGTTTCCACAAAGTGAGTTTTGAAGAGATGATGTAACCTAATTACATACTCATATCTCATCATTTTGAGTTGAGATCCACCTCTTTGCCTTTCCTGCCCGCTACCTGTCTTGGTACTGGTGAAATATAATTGAATACAAGCCATAGGGTATTCTTCAGACATGTGCCCCTTGCAGGGTGCAATGAGACACTTCTGTTTTGTAGTAAAATAAGCTATACTATTTGTTTATTTTGCTCTTTCCTTTCATTAAACTGATATATTCTCCTATAACTTTCATGTCAAATATTTTTTTTTAAAGTATGGATATAATTGATAAATATTCTGTCTTTAAAAGCACTAAAAATTTATGATATCTTATGAAGATTTTCCCACTCTGTAAACAATCACTCTGATTAGCTACAAGTGGCTACTGTTTTATGGCATGAATTTATACATGATTCTGTGCTCCACCGTACAATCCTGTTTGGTAGGAATTTCAGCACTGTTTTCTAGACTCAGTAGACAGTGTATTAGAGTTTCCAAGTGAATTTCCAAACCTTGTTGACTTTAACAATAAATCTCGTGAATAGCTATTTTCTGGAAAGAAGATTTTCTTGACCATTAAAAAGTATACATCTGTTTTTCTCAGCTTGGTAGACTTCATATACATTGTTCCCCATTGTGTGGTGTCTACAAACTCAAATGTAGCCAAGGGTAAAATGAACACTAGCCAAGTTGGTCAGCCAAAATATACATGCATTTACCAAATTGCATCTTGCGAGGAATTTCAAATGGATTGGACTTTTGAACTGGTTTTCAATTATTTACTAAGTAGTATGTATGAATACTCAATAAGGGACATTATTAATTGGGATATGGGCTGCCAGGCCAATAGTAAGTGATGAATTAAAATTTGTTTAATGAAACATACCAGCATGAAATAGAGGAATCTCACAAACAGTGCTGAGCTGAAAAAAGCTAGACACAGAAAAGTGATATTATATTATGACTTAAATAAAGTACAAAAACAGGCTAAACTAATGCATGCTGAATACAAGATATCAATTAACCATTGGGGGAGGCAATGTCTGATGAGAATTACAAGGGGCGGAGGTAGCCTCTATGGGGCTCTTGACTTTCTGCTTCTTGATCTGCATGCTGATTACAAGGCTGTGCTCAGTTTATGAAAATTCAAACAGCTGAACACTTACAATATGAATGTTTATTATAATATTATAAAAACTGAATGAATAAATAAATAAAGATGTGATATTTTCTATAACTGTAGTGTCAACAAAGAAACATATGTTAGGTTTATCATAAAAGGAATTAAATGTGTCTTTTTCCACAGCTGAAAAATGCAATGAATTCTTGCATGTTGCCAATCCTTTAAAATCAAATATGGACATAGATCATTAATTGACTTTATGGACATTTGACAAACGTTGTTGATTCAGTGGCATAATAGTTTCTGGATGACAATAGCAAACA
>NW_007730684.1:172670-174932 GCF_000696425.1 Galeopterus variegatus
ACATATGTTAGGTTTATCATAAAAGGAATTAAATGTGTCTTTTTCCACAGCTGAAAAATGCGATGAATTCTTGCATGTTGCCAATCCTTTAAAATCAAATATGGACATAGATCATTAATTGACTTTATTGACATTTGACAAACGTTGTTGATTCAGTGGCATAATAGTTTCTGGATGACAATAGCAAACAAATCCATGTTCAGTTCTACTTTCCATACTTTGCCAAATATCTATAAGAACACATTTACTAATGATTCTGGCCATTTGGTTCCTTGATGACAATAAATTGTAGATAAGGTAATCTGACACCAGTTCCTTGGGAAATTTTGTATACATTTTTTGGGTAAGAGTTATATAATAGATAACAAAAAGCTTATTTTTTTAATAGCACATCATCTTCCAGCATAAAATTCTATTTTCATTCATGTCTTAATAAGAATGAAACTACTCATATGGTATAAATGATCTAAAGCCTAAAAAATGTTAAAAATTTACTTGTTTAGCTCAAGTAATGNTGGTATAAATGATCTAAAGCCTAAAAAATGTTAAAAATTTACTTGTTTAGCTCAAGTAATGGGCATTGCTCGAGAGGAGGCACATAGAAATAAAGATACAGCCAACTCTGTTGAAATAACTGTAAAATCAGGTATCTAGGAGGCTGAGATGGAATTTGAGAAAAGAAAACTGGTTTGTAATCATAGGGAGTTTGAGGTGGATACTGTGGTGACTTTCCAGATTCCCCATTTGGGATGGAGGCAGTCACTCTCCCAGCTACTGGGAGTGTTGTTTGTTTTGGCTCCTGGCTGAGCTGCTCTCCAGAATTTCCCTCAGCTAAAGAGAACTGCTTTGCCCAAAGTCAGGGTTCCTCTGGTTAAAGTATACCTCGTGCAATTACTGATTGAAGCAGCGTATGAAGGTCTGTCTTCTTTAGCTTAGTGAATGTCAACTCTGTAGGGCCAGCTCATCTCCAGAGCTCCTCTGGAGATTGTCATAAATGCATCACTGTTCAACTTTGTCCCTTGCCCAATTCTATGCCCTCCACCCTCCACAGGTGTTGTTCTTGCAATCACTCCCCAATACCATGCGTGCAAATCTCTGTCTCAGAGTCTGTTTCCTGTGGACAAAATGTAAGGCAACTACTATGAGCAATATTCTGAGAAAGAAGGTTCTATACTGGGATTTGGGAGCTGGGTCACTTTATTTCCAGCTGTTTCCAAAATCCTCATCACAGGTTGTATGAATTTGTCTTCTGTTGCTCATAACAGAATATCTGAAACTGGGTAATTTACAAGAAAACAAAATTTATTTCTTACAGTTTTGATGGCTGGAAGTCCAAGGTCCAGGGGGAACATCTGGTGAGGGCTTTCTTCTTGGTGGGGGCTATGCAGAGTTCCATCACAGCGCAGGGTATCACATGGGGAGAATGGCAAGAGAGCTTTCACATGCTCTCCTTATAAAGCCAAAGGCTATGCCCATGGTAGCCCATTAAATCATTAACCTATTACTCCAAGAATGGATTAATCCATTCACAAGGGCACAGTCCTCATGATCCAATCACCTCTTAAAGGCCCCACCTTTCAAATACCATAATCAGATTTCCCAGACTATAAGCACTGTTACAATAGGGATCTAGTTTCCAGCACATGAAATTTGGGGGGACACATTCAACCCATAGCACAGCTGTTAAGTAGAACGCGGATCAACCCTCCAAACTGTAATGGTCCAATTGTTAAAATGCCATGATTGTGAAATGGAATGGGATATTGGTGGCACTGGCAGGGGTAATAGGCTAGGTGTTTGAGAAATGCAAGTAAAGGGGTAAATATAAGGACTANGCACTGTTACAATAGGGATCTAGTTTCCAGCACATGAAATTTGGGGGGACACATTCAACCCTTAACAGCACAGCTGTTAAGTAGAACGTGGATCAACCCTCCAAACTGTAATGGTCCAATTGTTAAAATGCCATGATTGTAAAATGGAATGGGATATTGGTGGCATTGGCAGGGGTAATAGGCTAGGTGTTTGAGAAATGCAAGTAAAGGGGTAAATATAAGGACTATTGAATTCAATGGCTGTTGCTGGAGGAAATCGATCCATAAGAGAAAATGAAAATCTGAGGGTGATTAATTCACAATTAAAGACTAAGTGTAAAAGCTAGAGGCCTCCTGGGTTGGATATGAAGTGAAGAATGGATTGACTGGTTTGTCAGTGGCCTGGAAATAGAAAGATTGGAACATTAGGGACAAAGAAATCTGAGAA
>NW_007730684.1:175892-181697 GCF_000696425.1 Galeopterus variegatus
GCTTGCCTCTGCATGATGGCTGGTCAGTTCCCCAGTCAGCTCCACTGAAACTGTGGAGTTGGGGGAGGGTATGTTGACATATTTTTTTGGTGTTTGGCTGGAGTAGGGTAGCAATTGCCAAAATGCTTTTCTGTTTTTTGACCACACTTTTACTAGTCCTTTGGCTAAAGGGTAACAGGATTTCATTAGATTTTGCGGGGAGAGGGGACTGGTGGGTTGGCAGTTCCAAGTTAGAGGATTCTGCAGCAAGCACCTCATCTGGGATATATGGAAGACGGTAAGAAAACCCAGGGAACTCACTGCCATGTTGTTCCTCAAGTCCCAAGGTCCCTTGGTAGTCCACCTTCTTTGTTAATCTTTCAGACTCTTCTTATGCTTGTTTGTTGTGTTATAGCCAATGTTTTAAGTTGTAAGAGGGAGAATCTTGGATGTATTGGGACTATTTCATCTTGGTTAGAACCAGGAGTCCAACTGGTGATAAAGGAGTATAAAAGACTGGCCTCTTGCCTCAGGAAGTCACAACTCTGAAGGGTTTGCCCAGCTCCAGAAATTGTTGAAATTGTGACTAAATAAAATTTCAACTCCTCCTTCTGTCTAATCCTACATCCTCAACTCCTTCAAAGGAGCTGTTCTCAAGAATACTCTTCGGGAAACTACCTGAAGGAAACTACCTGAAAGCAAATCTGCATCTCAGAGTCTGTTTGCTATGGAGCCTGAGCTAAGATAGAGACCTATCAACTTGTTACATCTCCACAGTAGGAGCTGGTCATGTGACTTTCTCCACTCCCCAAATATGTGTCTGTTTCTTGTCAGCCTCAGCATCTGACATTTCTGAAGAGACTAACACTATCACATTATACTCTGTATATTCTGTATATCTTTGTCTACTTCCTGACTTTTATTTAGTCATTGTTTCTTCTTATTATTTCTGTTACTTTTTTTCTTTTGTTTATTGGCTTCTCCAATGAACTTCTAGGAATCTTGGTATCTGACATTAAAAATATTTGGAAAAAAATTTATTAATACAATATTCTTTATCAGAAATGGATTTGTATATTCTAGCTAAGAAATGGACAAGAAACCTTTTCCAAACTTCTAGATGTTTGGCAATCTTCTTTTACCATGATATACTTTCTGATTCTGTCTTAATTCTTTTTTTTCCCTCTTTAGTCTTTTATGTGCCTCTGGTCTTCTGTGCCTTTCACCTACAGGTCTTTCTAATTGTGTGTGTGTGTGTGTGTGTGTGTGTGTGTGTGATTTCACTGCTTTGGGTTTGACATTTTTTTTACTCATATATAAGGAGTTTCACAGTCCCAACTGCATTTCCTAGGCAAAGTAAGACTTTTACTATGAGAACATGGATAGAAAAATTAAACTAAAAATGTTTTATACCAAGAAATATTTCTAGAGTCCTATTTCCTCTGTACTTAACATAATAGTCTCAAAAAACTATTGTAACTTTGATAAATAAAAAACTTACTTCCAAGTAAGTAAGGGCTTTGGCACATGTTACACAAAAACTGGATAACCTCAAAGGTCCCTTCCAACTTCGGGAATCATTAACAATGCTCTTTAAATACCATAGTACCCCTACCCCCCTTTTGTTCTTTTTAGAAAGGTAGCTACTTATAAATCCAGCAAAAGAAATATACCCAGAGAGAGGGATATATCAAAATCAAGTGTTGATAAATGCTGAATTTAGCAGTTCATAATAGAGATGCAAAATATTACCTCACAGAACATTTTAAAAAATGCCAAGCTTTGTCTTAGAAAATGTTTGGCTTCAAACACTGGCATCCAAGGATCAACCATTGTAGAGAACAAGATGCTGACTATGCCAAGGGTGTTTCAGTGGCATGAGATATTCAATATATTCTCATCCAGAAGTTGCAGGAAGCTATCAATTTTTTTTCTCAGTAGATTTTTAAATAAGTAAACCAAGATTTTTCAAATGAGTTATACCTAAGTGTCTTCCCATGTAACTTTGTAAACTGGAGATGAAATACAAGCTCACAAAAGTGAATTATATGTAAACTTGTATCACTGGGTTGGGAAATGATGGGGTCAAGTTGTAAAAAGGTGAGATTGAAGAATAACATACCTTACAAGTTGGATTTTGAAAATGTTTCTTTTTGTTTTGAATAATATGACTAATATTAAGTTGTCAAAAATAAAATCAGATCAAATTAAAAATTGTAAAATTTCATGGTACATAGAAAAGAACAGTTCACAAACCAGGAAAGATAAAAAAGAAAGCAGTAAGAGGGAGCTCAGGTATGTGGCATTACAGGATGGCTTATTGAGCAAAAATTAGAAAGTTGTTTAACTTTTACAATGATCTGCTATTACCATGGGGGTTTCAAGATGGCAAAGGATTGATTTGAAGTGATCATCATATACCATTTTTGGAATAATTTGTCATTATCAGAGTCATTTACAAAAAATCACCTAAGTTAGGGATCACTTATGTGGCCTAACTGGTTTTATCAGCTCAGGGAATTTTCATGCCTGCTGTCCATTTTCTTTTAATGATTCTCCCCTTTTGTCGTCCTTTCAGAAAGCTATAGCATTAGAGTATAGCATGACTCTGGAGTGCCACTGTTGATATAATCACTGGAGGAATGCCTTACTCCATGTTGAGTTGCTATAACAGAATATCATAGACTGCATAATTTATAAGCAATAGAGATTTATTGATGTGGTGGCTGGGAAGTCCAAAATTGAGTAGCTGCATCTGATGAGGGCCATCTTGCTGTGTCCTAACATGGGGGAAGGCGTCACATGGCAAAAGCACACAAGAGAGCAGTCAAGACAGGGACAAACACATTTACAACAACCCACTCTTGCAATGATGAGCCCACCCCCTCATGGCCTATTCACCTAATAAAGTTCCCATCTCTTACTAGCATCACACTGGCAATTAGATTTCAACATGAGATTTGGAGAAGACATCGAACCATAGCAGAGGGATAATCATGCAGTCTCTGCTACTTACAGATGCACAGTCATCATAGATATGGGTGGTCTGGGTATTTAGCTCTTCAAATTATGAGTACTGATGGATATAATTTGATGTGTGAGTGGCTCCCAAAAGGCACTTAAAACTCTTGAGAGAATAAAATCCATGAGGAAAATTATTACTAATTATAATAATAGTAATTTTTCAGGGACTGAAAAATTTACTGAAACAGAGATTCCCAGGAGCCAAGATTTAATCTATGGAAGAAGTTTCACCTATCTGATAAAAGATTTGCATCCAGTATTTAAGATTTTTAAAATTTCGGGTAACAATTCCTGATGTATTAATATCAAAAAAAGCATTTTTCCTCCAATAAGAGAATAGTCTTCTTGTTGAGGAATTAGGTGCTTAAGAACTCTCCTGTTTTGAAGAAGTACTGAAGCTAAATTGCTCACTTCGGGAATTTAAGGTATCATGATAGGATAATGAGAAAAGAATAAAGATTAATAGACCAAATTATGAATGTAGTTTTTGAGTCTGGAGGGAAGCTAGTTGAGAAGATTTCTAGATTTGAGTTTCCTTTAAATAGTGGAATGAGGATGGCAGGTGCAATTTGATAGATTTTCCTGGTTTGCAGTTTGAGTGGCTCTGGTTATGCCAATGGATATTCTGGTGAACTTGCTGAGTTGCCCACACAGGGTTGCCCTTACATGATTTGTTATGGTGATTTTTCTAAAGTTTATATGAAATTGTCCAGTTTAAGTTTTCAGGGTTTAGGAAAATGCTAGTTTCAGTTTTAGTGAAATGGGAAGAATTTAGGATACTATCCAGCTTACAGGAAAATAACAAAACCTCAAAGACAATGAACATGTCAGAACCATGTGAGGTTAGAGTGATCACGTGGCTGTGAGGAAGCTTGCTCTACCCAGACACTGAATCTTCTGGTGCCTTATTTTGTCCTTTCAGCCTTGAGAACTGTGAGAAATAAATTTCTGTTTTGATAAGCCACCCAGTCCATGGTATTTTGTTATAGCAGCCAGCCCAATGGACTTAGACAAATATTAAAGGAGAAAAAAAATATATCTGTAAAACACTATGAGCAGATATAGACACAGGGAAGAAAGAAATCATTGAGTAGGGTGATAAAAACAATACTAATAAATGTTAATTTTCAACCTGCATTTTTACGTACATTGTCACTAAACCCACATCATCTATCATTTAAAAGTTTGCCTGAAATTTCTTTCCTTACAAAATAAATAATTTCAAGTAAATTAAACTATGTGCCTCTTTACATGTTCAATGTGGAAAGTTGCAGTTTGCTTTTATATGATACTAATATCAATAAAAAGTGCATTGAAGTGAAAAGATAATAGCACTTAACAATGTCTGATTGTTCTTTCTTTCATGGGAATATGGGAAACTACACTTCCTAGTAGGCCCATGTGATTAGTTATGACCAAGGAAAAATGAAAGAAAATAATGTGGGTCATTCCTGGGCTGCAGCAATGATAATCCCATGTGCAGTTCTCCTGTCTTCCACATCCTCCAAGATAGCAAGTGTGGAGACCATTGTTAAGGATACAACATCAAAAAGATAGAGCAGCCCAGTGGATAGAGTCAACCAAACCCATTTTGGACTTACAGACATGAGAAAGAAAGAAATTTTGCTGTCTTTAGCCACTGAGATTTTAGGTCTGTGGCATAGCCTGATCTATCCTGATTAATATGGGAAACTGTTAAGTGATAATAATCGTCTACCATTTGTAAGTCTAAATAACATCCGAAGTATCAATGTGCTAATAGCACAAAATAGAAAAAAGCTAATCTCAAACTGAAATTTGTACTTGAATTTAATGACAAATCAAGTAAACTATGTCACCATAATTTTGTTTATGTAGACACTTTTACATGCCTACTGGTGATATCTGACTTTGTCCACTGTCCTCCCATGAGACTCAGTAGTAAATCTGATCAAGTTGAGACCACATGTGGAGGCCACTTTCAACTGTTTGGTAGCAATTCATTTTGTAATGAACTGTTCAGGAGTCCTCATCAGGCCAATGTAAAGCATGGTTCTGGGAGATGACTAGAAGTGGTACCCATGTTCTCATATAGAGTGGCAAGGGCAGAAATATCTATCAGAAATGTTTTGATAGACTCCAGCTTGTTTGGAGAAGGTTTTCAAAACTGTGATCATGAGTGGAGTTAGCTTCAGGAACCAGCCAGCTAAGTAAAAATGGCAGAAGAGGTCTTCTCATGCCTAGCCATAAATTATCTATCTTCTTATTGTCTGTCTTGTCAATTGACTCTTGTTGGAACCTTCATTATCCTGATTACTGCACCAAGCACCATGTTGTCAGTAGACAATGTCATAGGAAAAATGGTTTAAAAATGGGGGACATTTCATCCTGTGTTCCAAAATATTGGGATTTCCATATGATTCAGCAGTTGTAAAACATGCAACATTTTTTTCCTTATTTTTTGTTTTACCATCCTTCCCTGGACACATTTATTTAATTTGTAAAGAAAAAAAAATGTTTCATTCTCTCACTGCAGGACTTCCATAGTAATCACTAAATAATTCTAAACTTCTGGGAAGGAGATTTGTTTGGAAACCCATAGCTTGCAGATATTTTTCTAATGATTAAACCAAAATTTTCCCCACCCCAAGAAGCTCTAACCAGCTGTGTAAAGCATAATATATATTGCCTTTATTCTCAACTAAAATGTTTTTTTAAAAAGCTCTCAAACTTCGGGCCGGCCTGGTGACGCACTGCTACAGTGCGCCGCTTGGGAGCGCGGTGGCGCTCCCGCCGAGGGTTTGGATCCCACATACACAACGG
>NW_007730684.1:182669-184952 GCF_000696425.1 Galeopterus variegatus
AAAGGAAAAAAAAAAAAAAAAAGCTCTCAAACTTCATATTTAACTGTCAAGTAACTAATTAATTGATTAATTAATTATAGAACATTCTCTATCTTGGTATGGAAACATTTATTCATTGTCTTTTGGTGCCAGTAGTTCACCACCAAAGGTTAACATCTGAAGGGACATATAGTGACTATTTCTCCTTAATTTGAAACAAACAAACAAACAAACAAACTCAAGCTTACATTCTTTCTGCTTCAACACTGCATAAAATACATATTTTTGCCTTATAATAATTACATTTACAATCAGATTAGATAAACTTAAAACAAAGATAGCCAAGAATACCCATCATAAAACAAGCACAGAAAAAAGGAAAGATAAAATCATGCAAGGGTAAATTGGTTGGCCTTGGGGCCAGCATAAGTGTCTAGTATTGGCAATTAGATAGAAATCACATGCCATCATGTTTTGCAACGATGTAGTCAGAGTCCAAAACAGGAAATGGAGTAGTAGCCCTTATGGTCTGTATAAAATATTCTCCTTCTGACCAACCTCATAGCTCACTGATTACATAACATTTTTAAACAGTGACTGACAAACCAATTGGAGATTCTCACTAGCTCTTACTAGAAAAGCTTTACCCTTATCCCCAAAAGCAGACTGCAATAGCTTAGCATTAGATTATGTATGGAGGTACCCAGACTATACTTTGGTTATAGACAGTGGTGTGCTGATATATTAGATCTCTGAAAAAAGAAAAAAAAAAGTACCCTAATTTATAGTATTTGCAGCCAATTTCTGTGGTGTAAATATTTTTACAATGGCCAATTTCAAGCTACCAACTAATTTGCAAAATTCTCGAACAGTTAACAATCGGTTCTTATAAAACCATATGAAACTGTTAGAGCATACTACTGGCCTGGGAAGGGGTCTTAAGATAGGTCCCAGGACTCTGTCCACACTGCAAAGCTGTCCCTCGCTCTACTTCAAGAAGTCAATAGTGGCTAGGTGCCACTGAAAACCATTACTGCCTCTCTTTGTGTCTGTCTTTATTTTTCTATCTATATGTTTGAACAAAGAAATACATAAACTTACCTTTGGACATAAAAAATTGATGACCCTAATTAATAGCCACCTTTTCTCCCAGAGTTGGAACATATTATAGTAAAACTCAAAATGCTGATGTCACTTGGGGGCCCTTTTTCCACTCTGCCATAAGAATTATTAATAAATGCCATAACCAAGACGTGGTGAAGTGCAGAATTTGGGAGGGAACTTGGTGTAGCTTTTGGGAGACAACTACTCTATTTTGAACCTGAATTAGTGTACAACAGAAATATTTATTCCCATTCCCAAACTGAGACGTTGCTTGTAAAGTGCAGGGGCACCATCAGTTTTTATTGTTTTTTTCCTCTAATCTCAATTTTCTCTTTGATTCCCACTATGAGAGGACTGACCCTTATCTTGTTCTCTCCTTTGCTAACAATTAAGGCTCCATCAGAGATTGCTAAAATCCCAACTGCTATAACATTTCAGTTCACTTGGTTCCACAGAAGATATGTTTGAAGAAGTAACTCAAATCATTCATGTCCCTGAATTTACAGCTATTAAGTGGGAATTTTAATAGCTATTGTTCACATGAGCTGAGAATTTCNACCATACTGAAGTTGAGGTTGAAGTCTGTTTTTGTTTTTATTTGATGCCAAGGGAGCATGATAGCAACATATGTCAAATTTAAAGGGAAATATATCTATCAGTACATACACATGATTTTGCAAGATGTCCCAACTGTGCACATTCCTCAAGAGGAGCAAAAAGACAATCTACAAAAATGACTTTTGCTGGAAGAAGAATATAAACAAGTTGAAATCCTTTCGTGATAACAAAAGTCTTACAAAAAAGGACTGGACTTGGTCCATGTTTTAGGAATTCGCAGATATAAAGAGTTAGTTATCTTCTACTCTAGCTCTGCAATGTGTAATCCAAAAATATTTGCTGTCAGAAAAAAAAAGAAGTTGGAATGCATAGATTTCACTGACTGGGAAAGCCCAACAAACCCTTTGCCTCTTGTCTTTATATTTCTTACTTTTAATCAATGCTTGCAATATGACAAAAGCATTGATTTTTATCCACCATTCCCCCAACAGCCCCTCAACTTTCTCTGAATGCTGAAGGTATTTCATTCCTTTGGCATGAAATTCACTATTAAGGCATGTTGTGAGGGTTCTGCTTGTCTATATTTATAACACTAAGCAGTTTGACATAACATAACTGATAGGCTACTCTTTTCTATTCTCT
>NW_007730685.1:0-1206 GCF_000696425.1 Galeopterus variegatus
TGGTCAAAATAGCTCAAAAGCTTCTCTCCCAATTTACTTTTCTTCCTTTTCTCAATGAATTCCTCCCTGTCTGGCCAAGTTAGAACTCTTGGAAGTCATTTAAGAGTTTTTCTTGGACCCTTTATTAGTTTCCCAT
Source organism: Galeopterus variegatus (assembly GCF_000696425.1). Lineage (NCBI taxonomy): Eukaryota > Metazoa > Chordata > Mammalia > Dermoptera > Cynocephalidae > Galeopterus > Galeopterus variegatus. Next base: position 137 of record NW_007730685.1, read on the forward strand.
TGCTGCTGTAACAAACTTAGTGGCTTAGAACAACACGGATTTACTATCTTTCAGTTCTGGAAGTCAGAAGTCTAAAATGGGTCTCACTGAGCTCAAATCAAGGTGTTGGCAGGGCTAGTCTTCCATGGAGGCTGTAGGGGAGAATTTGTTTCACTGCCTTTTCCAGCTTCTAGAGGCCACCTGCGTTCCTTGGTTTGTGACCCCTTTCCCCAACTTAAAACCTGCACCTAGCATCTTCAAATCTGTCTTGGACTCTGACTCTCCTGCCTCCTTCTTTACTTTATAAAGACCCTTGTGAGTACAATGGACCCACTCAGATCATCTAGGATAAGTCCGGTGCTGATCAGCAACCTTAGTTCCATCTGCCACCTTAATTCCCCCTTGGTCTACAACATAATATACTCATAGGTTCCTGGGATTAGGATGTAGACCTTGGGAGTCATTATTCTGCCTACCACAAACCCCAAATACCAGATTAATCTTCAAGTCCTATTAATTCTATGCCTCCAGAACAGTCCTTTCTTCTTTCAGTTTCTACATTCTTCATCTTGGACTGTCTGGACATTACAATCATCTCCTAACTGGTATCTGTCCCTCTAATATCTCCCTCTCCCATCCATTTCCCAAGTGACTGCCAGGACATAGCAGATGCTTTTATTCTTTCTAGCATCTCTTCCCCTCAACCCACTTCTGATTTCAGTGCAGCTAGACCAGGAAAGGGGATGTAATGGCCCTGGTAGAAACTTCAATTAATGGGGACCTCATTCAGTAGTAGAAAAGCACCCAGCTTCCATTCCTTCTGAGTGACAATTCTGAAGTATACATGGTTCCCCAGAGGGTCCCCAAGGATTGAGCTTCAGTTGTCCACAGTGGCAATCAGCTTTCTCTTCTGTTTCCCTCTCCCTCTCCCTCACTGCTGCTCCCCAGGATCACCTCCCAAATAAACTTCCTTCACCCAAGTCCTTGTCTCAACCTCTGATTTGGGGGGAAATCAAACTAAGACATAGAATAATATCTCTAAGATGAAAATCTGACCAAGTCATCTTTCTTATTAATGACAGGCAACTCCT